>NW_020273616.1:168637-210033 GCF_003268045.1 Sipha flava | reverse complement strand
AGAGAGTAAATTTTTGTACATTGAGAACGAACGTTCTACGTCAACTGATGTTATTGGACAGTTTTTAAAATATGTGAGATCATTTAAATTCAAATCTTCAAGTAAACCAGATGTGTCTTCTTTTTTTTCCATTTAATATATCTGATATTTTGAAAACTGCTTGATACCTTTTATTTTTTGATAATATAGATTTAATCTTAATTTTTATTATTTTACCCATTTCTCCATTAATTTGAATTAATTTTTCTTTGGCTTCTTCGACAATAGAAATTGAATCTATCAGTGGAATTTCTTATTTTTCAAGTCTTGTTATTAAATCTGGTAAAAATCCAAAATTTGATTTTATGAATACCAGTTGTGCTTCAATATTTAGATCCGAGAGATACTTTTTTGGAATTTTTTATTGAAACTGCATAATTTTCATCAAAATTATTGATGATTAATTTTATTTGCTCAACATTTTCAGAGTAATAGCTAGCTGTTTTAATCCAAGTACCCCATCTTGTCAAAATTGGTTCAGGTGGTAGTGATAATGATGGGGCTATTGATTTAAAATATTGAATGCGAGAAGGTGCTTTGCGGAAAACCTTTTTTACATTTGCGATAAGTTTGTCAACTTTTGGATATCCTGCTCGTACAGTTTCTGCAATCCTATGAATTGCATGGGTCAAACACATAACGTGTATAATTTTTGGATAAAATAATTTAATTGCTTCCCTAGCTTTTATCATATAGGGGGCAGCGTCGTTTAGAAATTTAATTTAAAATGCCAATAACAACATTGGCTACATATCTACCGATGATATCGGTAGTTTAATCTGTTGATACCCAAGTACATTTATTTTGAACATTATCCCTAATTTTTTTAATTTTATTTTCATAAATTTCATCAACATAACCTTTTTGTGACATTGACTCAGAAGGAATATCTTTACCAGTGTACTTCGATAGAAATTTTTTAAAATATGAATTTGATAATTTATTCAAAGATATATTAGCTGACATCAAAGCTTCACAAAGATCGTGACTATCTCATTACTATATAGTAATTATATATTTTATTAGTAACTTTAAATAATTAATTAAAATCATCTGAGCACGGGAGTATGTGCACCCACACAACCAGAGGTGTCGAAGTCCTAAAAATGAAGTCAGACGAAAAATATTTAATGAGACCACAATATCTAAATTTCAGCCCTATGGCGTACATTGAAGGGGGAGGGAATGATTTTTATCAAAAACATTTTGATATTAAATTTAAAAAAAAAAGGAAAAATTGTGAAAAAATTAGAAAAAATTTTAATTAAATATTTTTTGTAATACTCAACAACCAATAATGCCAAAAACAGTGAAACCGAAAAGTGGAAATCGACATTATTTTCTATGACCCAAAAGCATAAAACAAATTTGGACTTTTGTTCCTTTGTAGTGGAATAAAAGCACATAATAAACTGTATTACTTTATATAGTATTTTACCTATTGTAATATACGTTTTATCGAGTTAAGTTGAAATTTAGTATTGCATTATATTAATTACAAAAAAAATGATATAGAAATTTTACATTGGTAAAAGTTTTTTTTGGATTGGCTTTTTTTAAATTCCACTGAAATTTCTAATGCATTTTATGAACTATTTACTATTGCTCTTGACAATAATAAAATATCAGCGTTTTTATAAACTTATCTATTCTACACGCATATTTTAAAATTATTTAAATAAAAATTATAAAATACAATGTCACGATAAATTAAAATTGTACCTGAGAATCATGGTACACACATTTTAACATCAAAATGTGAATCATTTAGTCGTTACTTTCTTGCTAATATATTTGTTATCAAAAACAAACAAAATAATATATATAAAAAATTTTTACTATTGTTATAAATAAATAAATTAATATTATAATTATAATTATATATATATATAATAATACTCAATAATTGAAAATAGTCTCGAACATCCTTTTTCATTGAAATTCTAATGTTGCCTTTTAGATATTTTTGTATAATATATAAAATCCATGTTTTTTTTTTTTTTTTTGCCGTTGTTTTTTCTGTTATAGTGACTATATAAACGAACACCCTTCTATCCCATATATTAAATAGGTATTCTATTTTTTATTATTATTCAAAACTGAGAAAACAGTATAATAAAAACTATAAATTTTAGATTAAATGATTAATGTTTTGATTGATTGATTGATTAATTATTATATTTTCACGATTTACCAAGTCTATTGTGAATATTATTAAGAAGCAGAGTTTTTAAAAATTTATAGTTAGAAAATAAATAGCTATAAAATACCTATTCATATATGCATACTTTTACCAAACATATTTATATTTATATATAATGAATACCACATTTTTTTTTTTGGAAATTCATTCCGCATTTCAACAATACAAATGTATATCTTGTATATATTGTTACTTCTTTTTAATATTATTTCTTTTTCTATACGATTTGTTGTTTCTTCGACAATTTTCTAGAGTAGTATGTCTTGAGGTAGATTTAATTAAGTTAAAGCATTAATCACGCAATGACTCAAGACTTTAGCAAAAATAGGGGGTGGAAAGCAAACTGATTCTATGTAGAAGTGAAAAATCCTGGAAGAAAAATTAAGGCTGTTTCTTATACACACATACACATATATACATTCACATAAACTGATACGCGTACGCACACGCAAAAATAAGTACACAGATTGCTTTAGGGATAGTACAATAAGTTACGTTTCCATGACATGAGGAGGGGTGAGAGAGGTAACGCGGGTAAATGCGATAGAAGAAAAATACGTTAAACACGTTACTCCGTTTTCAGATTTAATACGTTTTCATTAAATGTAGGGAAAGTAGTCATAAAGGTATAATGAAGTTTAGCAAAAGCAGATAATTTTTAATTTTATATATCTATAAATATATGATCAATATGAGTAATATAAAGTTGTAAATTATTACATTATTTACTTATATTTACATTATAAGTATAAATCAATAGAGAGTGACTGAATAAAATATTAACATTATATTTTAAAGCCTTTAACATTTTTGAGAAATAATTAATATGATTGAAAACTAAACTAATTTTGATTTAACATAAAATAAAAAGTATTACCAATGTTCGGGGGAGTGATATTATGTTTCCGCTAATCAGAGGCACATTTATCAACTTAAAATTTTAAATGAAAGTTAAATTATTAAAATAAAAAAAAAATGATTTAAATTAAGCATGGGTTCTTAATAAAATAAAAAATTGTCAATATTTAAAGTTTAAATAGTGATTTACTAAATATTTAAGTTATTAATCATTTTTGAATTTGAAAAAATTGATCGCAGTGCAAATAAAAAAATGCCTTCAACTAATTGTATGTATTTTATTTATATTTAATAGTTATTTAAATGGCGAAGCTCAGCAGTCATTCTTAATTATTATTAATATATATTAAAATATTATTTTGTTCTAATTGGAATGCAAATTTAATGAAATCGGAATTAAATATTTTAAATTCGTTACCTCAAACTTAGGTGGTTCCAAAAATATTTAAAGTATTTAGCACTTTCGAATATTTAATTATAAAATTTAAAAAACTATTAGAAATTTATGGTATTTGATCAGATATTCCATCACACCAAACTGATAGAAATAATTATATATCCTGAATTATCAATTTTAATATTAAATTTGATGAAAAAATTGACAATATAGTATGTAATCTTGATATTAAAAATATACGTTATCTTGATTAATAATTAAAATATAGAACATAAATGTGTGTACAATTATTAATTATTTAAGAGTAAAATATTCGATTCTATATTTTTTTGTATGTAAATACACATGTCTAACGTATATTAATATATTGAGAAGGTATTATAAATAAAAATTAAGATTATATATTATCAACATAAATGTAGAATACTGTTACTTATTTATTTTTATTTATTAAATAACATATTATTATAGCTATTGGTATACGAAAAGATGATTATACAAAACTTTCAAAATTATTTTGAACTTTAAATTAATAACAATATGGAATAGTCATTTGAGATTCAATATAAAATGGTATATTCGATACCAAATTAAATTGAATAGAAACTATGATCAGATTTTTACTAGTAAGCTTAAAACAACCTTTTCAACCTTAACAATAACAATTATTGCTTACTGCAATCATTGTTTTATTTAAATTTAATTTTTTATTCAAAACGTGCGAGGGATTGTATACATAGTTTGCGTGTACCTATATGTGTTGTGTTTTTTTCAGCATGAAAATATTTGTAAAAATGGAGTACATGGCGTTTTTAAAGGACACGAATAAACGAGGAGAAGGAAAAAAGTTAGTACTTCAGGAAGGGGTGGTGGCGGCAGCGGCGACACTAGTGAATTCCCGTCGGTCAGGAATGTAGAGGGTCATCCGTCACAAGCAAAACGAGCTGTATCTAATATTGTCAGGGGTTGCCAAAAGCTACGAGGAAGGGTAGACAGCTGTTTCCGAGCTGTTAGTCACGCTGTGGAATTTTTGCACCCAGCAATCGTCCCTTATCCATCCGCATACGATAAGCACCCCGACCTCTCTACAGCATTTCTACTCCACTCAGCCCTCTGTGTTCGTATGCTCTCCGTTCATGTTTCTTCACCATCTCTCTTTCACTCTCTCTTACTTCTCTCTTCCCCTTACAGCTTGCATATATCCCTCTTATTCCATCTCCCATGCTTTCGAATATACATAAATATATATATAAAATATATGAATATAATCATCCGTGAAACGGTTACGCAATGGGGGATGAAATTCTTGACATAAATGCAAATAGACGACGGCCTGCTTATGCTTTCTGATTCCATAGCAAGTTCGAGTAAGTTTTTATGAATTCTCATTCCTCATACTTCGCGTGTGCAGTGTAATAAAAATGGACCGATGAATTTTCAATTAAATATCATCAATAATTGTGTAAGTTAATCGAAAGAAAATTAATTCGATTAGAATTTACTTAATTTGTAAAGTACGTTTTTTATTTTAAACGATTTAATAGCATATATTATTTATGCATATGAAACTCGGCATGAGTTATTAATTTGGATTATGTGTCTTAAGATCTTAGTTACAAAATAGTTACCTAATTGCCTTTTCAATTGTCTTAACATTAAAAGTTATTAGATACATATAAAATTAATTCTTTAAGCTTGAAATTAAGTTATTTAACAATAATTTTTGACTATGCATAGTCGAATGCCAAAATATCCAACATTAACGCCAATATAAGCATACATAACAAATTAATGAACTTAAAATAATTTGATGATCATATATTTTATATTGTATTAATTATATATTCTCATAAATTATATAATTATAATATTTTGATTGTTTTTATAAGTGTATACATTTTGTTTAATATTTTATATTTAAATTGTTTTTTAAAGATAATGATTATAAGCTAATGGTGTAATTAAATTAATTTATTTTAGGTATAAGCAATGGAATAAAGGATTGTTGATTTATACCTTATTTATAAAATTGGAAAATAAAATAAATACAATTAATAATAAATATTAATAACCTGAAATACCATTCATAATTTAAACAGTAACATAATTAATTCGCCTTTAGAAATTGTTTTCTACGTGTACAACCAAAATCGAAACTCTGCTCAGACAAAATAACTATTTGCTCTCATTAACTCAACCATGTGATTTGGCAAGATACACAAATAATCTCACGTGAATAAAATTGCACTAAGCTAATAGTGATTCCAATTCATAAGCTTACATACTCGTATTAATAAGTTATATTATAATATAAAAAGTTTTTTGAAAATTAGGCATCATTCTGTATAAATAAACAATTTATAAATATTTTCATACTAATAATTAAAATTATAATCATTAAAATATAATTAAATACATGATCCTTAATATTATTGTGATCATTAAAAAAGTGTATTACATTATATAAGTGTAATGATAGCTATTACAAAAGAATTTTTAGTATTGTTAAGTGGTTCAACGTCAAAAGCGTCTAAAGTTTCATAAATCTGGTGATGAAGAAACTGCAGAATTTGATGTTGTTGTAGGTGAACATCAGGCAAGATTTCGCGTTGGGGTGATCTTTTTCTCATCTTTAACATCATAGTTCGGCCACATCGTCTTAATAACTAAATGGTGTAACAAGTCGATGAGCAAAGAGACAGCTATCTAAAGACTACATCAATTGGACCATTATAATTTTAAAATGAAATAAATAATTGATGGATGTAAATTCTAAAAGAAGAAAGTAATGCAACGATCGTTAAATCAAAATTAGCTTATACGCATAGTATGTCAATGTATGCATTAGTTGATTAGGTACTACCGTCCCTCTCTAGTCTCCTTTACCATATGGCCAATGGCTAAAATTGAATACATGTAAAAAGTAGTAGTTCAGCCGGTGTAGCTGAACTCCATATTGTTTTGGATTTCACGACAAAATATCCCGGTCAAAATATCCCCGACAAAATATCCCTAAACCAAAATATCCCCGGAAAAATATTCTATGACAAAATATCCCGCGTAAAAATATCCTCGACAAAATATCCCCGACGAAATATAATATAATAACTGTTGCGATTAGAAGTATCAATCGCACTTTATCTAATCTAGTATTATTCATTTATTCATTCAATTATATTCAAATATTTAAAATCAATAGCACATAACTTAGTATAAATGTTTTAATTCATTTTTTGTATTCAGTAAATGTATTAATATCTTTATGTAACTTATATTATAAATTATAATAAGTGTAATCATTTTTGACGAAAAACATACCATTATAATATAATTTTAAAAATGTCTTGATTTTTGTATTCAATAAATGTATTAATATTTATGTAACTTGTATAAAAAGGTTTACATTTTTAATTAATAGTTACGTGGGATATTTTTACGCGGGATATTTTGTCATAGAATATTTTGTCGGGGATATTTTGGTTTAGGGATATTTTGTCGGGGATATTTTTACCGGGATATTTTGACGTGTCACCATTGTTTTGATATAGAAATCCATACTCTTATAATAACATAACTAATAAAATTATAAAATTATAAAACTATTATTATTATTATTATAAAATTATGTTAATTACATAACTTATATTATGTATTAAATCTTAATAATTATCTGTACCAATCTACATTTATTTATAATGCTTCCAAGCTATGGTTGAATACATTCAAAAGGACTAAAAAACCTTCCTGAATATCCTATATCTAACTGGTCACCGCTGACTACATTACATTTAGAACAACCAAAAGTGGATATGGAGCTTGTTTAATAGGGGGGAGGGGGCGAATAGGAATATTTATATGTAGTGTATATAGTGATATATAAAGTACAATAAAGATTTGACCGTAATTTGAGCAATTTAAAAGCTTAAGGGGGAGGATTGCCACGTCACCCCTCCATTAATCCACCCCTGGAAACAATCGATAAAAAGTATTTCATAACAGAAAATTATAAATTTCGTAAATTATATGTCGCAGTTAAATAAAAGTTTGTCAGATCAAATATAGTATTAAAGGCCGTTGGCCATTAGTTTGTATTAACTGTACTTACATTTATAATAGATAGTTTAAGCCATTTTAATATATTTAATATTGATAAAAATATTTATTATTTTGTCAAAATTAATTAAATTGTAATAACGAACTTAAAAAATTACAATAATTTGTACTCGACAAACGGCCATAATAATTGCTTCTGACTTGATTAATTTTAACTCTTAATTCTTAAAATCAATTGAAATGGCCCTGTGATTATCATGAAAATTAATTTTTAATTTCATCGTTCTTTTAGACTTCTTCTAGATTTTCTACAAAATTATTTTTTGTATTAAAAATGTATATCTGTAATTTTTTTTTAGTTCGTGATATAACATGATGTCTTATTATAACTTTTTTGATTTATTATTATTTGAATATTTTTATTTTTATTTATGTTTTTATTACTTCATCTATGCATTGTTATTTATTTATTATGTACACATTAGTGTGCTTAATTAATAAGGAATTGTGATACTTAAAATATGTTATACAAAATAATCAGTATGTAGTATAACGACTTGGGCATCAAAAAGTGTATGGTTGACAACCAATAATTCATCTTTCTTAAAACGTATCAACAATTAAAAATGTGCGATGTTTTATTAGTAGGAATGCATAAAAAAAAAATAAATAAATAAATAACTGAAAAGTGAAAAATTATAAGATATATAAATAACTTTACAAAATATAATTCATGTGAATTCATATGATTACGGCTTAGCGCTGCATATTTATTAAGTTATAATGCGTGAATGCAAGATTATAATATGTCAATATTTCCTACAAAATGCACTGTCAACGAATGCATTTTTGTTGGTAATTTTATTTTGATATTTTATATTTTATAGTTGGTTCTAAGTAAAATAAATAGGTCGAATACTTTAAATATGTTTGTAATACGTATTGGATAAAAAATGTAAAATACTGGTATAGCGCTGAAATGAGTTTATTGATTTTCTCAATCGCAGCGATGCAGTGCTTGTCATCACAACTTTAATTAGCCAAATAGTTAACAAAGATATTCAGATCTTTTATTTTGATTTGCACCGTTGATGTTATCCCTATATTATCAAACGAGTGTTTGTTTTTATTAACGGTAGGGAGCATAAAAATACAAACTAACTTGGAGAATTTAATAATGTAAACACACACACACACACATTATGACTAAAATACGATGATAATAACGAGAAAATCCGGAAGGTAATAAATGTTATATTAAAATATAATAGCTAAGGCGGTTTTATACTATATAGAAATATCTTGCAATGTGAGAGCGTTCTATGGTATACTACTATACCATACTATACATGTATATAATACAGACTGTATTCAGTAGAGATGTATATATAGAAACGAGTAGATTTAATAGAGCCAAACTGAGCGTTAAATAACATGTCTACTTCCCCTCTCTACCCGTTAAAAGGCACATTCTCCCTTCCATTTATCTATCTTGGGTTCGAAGCCAATGACAATTACAAAGGTTCGCTGTGTCTATACGTGTGCCTTTGTGCGACGCGACACACTTTATTAAAAACGCTTCAACGCATGCATTCATTTCCCCTCAACATCCATAAAACAAAATATATATATATATATAGGTATATGGATAGATATTTTTTATGTACATTTATTTTTACCGTTTTCGCGTCGTTGCAGATTTTTTTAATATCGAGTCGGATTTAAACAAGAGCATCGTTTTTAAATATTATTATATATACCTGGAAAAAATATAAAAACTATTATAACTTTATAACAAAAAATAATTTCTGTATTGATTATTTACAAAAAAAGAGAAGTGTTTTTTTTTTTAAATATATACATTTATTTATATATAATATAGTGTTATATACATAAATATATTTATATTTTATAGGTTAGATTATTTAATTATATCTAATTTTTAAATTTTTTAAATTTTTCAATCTTACTTTTTATTGCTTCAAAAATTATTTCAATTCTAAACAATTATACTAATTGTTTAAAAAAAAAATTTAAACACTACATATAATCACACTTTGAAATAATTTTTAAAATTGCATTTGATTTGTTGTTGTATCTTTTAATTTAAATTGAATTGAGCAGTAATTAATATTAACAGTTATTATCAAATTAAAAGTATCAATTGTTTGGTTTGCAAAACTCATTGTTTTTTTTTGAACTTGAACAACTATATAATATTTATGAATCATACTATACCATTTAGATCGGATTTATTAATGATTCAGCATTTAAGTAAAATAATAGGTTTTTTCATTAGCCTATGTTTTTTTTTTTTTACATAAAAATCCATTGTATAAAGTATTTTATTTTTAACTTTCACATTTGAATAATTTTAAATTTTATAATATTCATTATCATGTTTATTAGAAGTTTTATTAATAAAAGTGTATATAATTTTAGAAAGTATTTTATTGAACTCAAAATGGACATGATAATAATTAATATGTATCGACACTCGGTGAAATAATTTAAAAACTTATTGCGTTCATCTATAAAAATGTATTTTTTCTAAATCATCGCATTTTTCCTACACATGCTAACGTCGCTAAGAATAAGAATTTATTTTTTATAACCACCTATATTATTTATTAGACACTTATCGGATATTATTCAACTCAAAATAGATTTAAAATCACTGTAACGTATTTTAATATTAGAGTAATGATACACGCTATTGATTACATTCAAATCATGTACAATATAATATTGTTCTTTTCTTCTGCTCACCGGATATTAAGCTGTATCCATACCAATCTATATTGGGGCACAACATTTTCGTCACGTGCGCGACACGCGTATCACCTATATGGCGCATAGTTCATAGTCGTTCTTTTATTTTGAAACATTCAGCACATTGTATACAGCTGCAGCTACAGTGCGCTGTTTTATCGCCACTGCGGGATGTCGCTATTAGCATTTCGGTGTACGTCGGAAAACATTTTTCCCAAAAGCAATTCATTATTATAAGAAGATGAATTCGATCCCTCTTTTATGTTACTGATACCCGGAGAGAGGAATAAAAATACGGATTTTAATTTAAGGGAATCAAACCACTACGTGTCTCGTCCAAGGAAATTGTTATTACATTTTTTAAAAAAAAGCATAATAATAATAATATATACATACAAAAAAGTGTATATCGTATTTATTTGATAAAGTTGTTTTGTTCCGGTGTACCTATTTCAATATTAATAAAGTCGTAGTAAAATATGACAATGTCTCTTAAGCTTATATTTTTGACTTATGGTATATTTTTTTTAGTACGATATATGTATTTGTTATTTGATATAAAGGTTAATTTAATAACATATAAAAAATAATTTAAAATCATCTCCCAAAAAGTAAGTTTAAAACAGTTGCCATTGAGTGACTTAGAAAAAAACTATAATTTATGGAAATTTGAACGAATAATTAATGACTTAATATAATAAAATCGTGATTCAGCTGTGTTCAGATTTCGTCAGGGGCCCGAAAAAGAATCAAATTAAATATTATTGCCGGTTTTAATTGTTATACGTAATCTACAGGTAAAAATATATCATAATATAAACTACTTGTTTGTTGTATAAACGAGAGGATGTTTCACCCTATACACTCACCAGGCACAATACAAAAAGGAATAGTAACTTACCATATTTGTGTTGCTATTAAAGAAAACTATATACGATAGTGTTATAGAAATCTTAAAATTACAATGAGTGTAAAATGATGACAATGGATGAGAACGAGAGACGTCATTAGAAACTAAATAAGCGAATTCTATGTTGTTTTGGATTCCAACCAAAGCGAGAAAAGTGTTGATTTTACAGCGATGTTTTTCTAATTTTGTTTTTTCCTTTACCGTAAACGAACTTTTCATCCGTCAAATCTACACCAGAGAGGATTGCTGTGCTCTCGAAAGGTAAACAGTTAAATTGCCATGACGCTATTATTATTATGTTTACAGCATACGACATAATATTATATGGCGCGCGTACGGATTGAATTCCATTTTTTTCGTTTCTGTCACACCCTCGCCACGAAAGGGTTTTATTTTTTTTTATTGTTATCCTTCCCCCTGGGCCCGCTGCGTAGACGCGCACTGCACAGTACAATATTACCACGGTTTCGTAGACGGGACCATTTTCGCGCCGCCGAAGTGTATGAAAACTAGATATCTCTCATAGGTCGGCCGGACCGGGGCGAATCGACGTGGCTGCACGTGTACCCCCGCCCCCACACCCCGGGATACGTGACGTGGCCGGTCGGGCGCGCGCACCGGCAGATAAGCCGCGGCACGCGACCGCCGTTTGACAATAATACGCCGCGGGCCGGTGTTTAGTTGGCCGGAAAACGTTTACCAGAACCGTCGCCCGCCCGCGCGCGCGCGTGTGTGGGATCCGCTCGGAAACGATTTACTCCGGTCGTACACGCGCCGCAAAGGATTTGCAAATGCCGCACCGTGCACGTGATGATATTACCTCGACGGGCAACGGCTGCCGCGCGTCCCTGCCAAGTTATCGGTCCCGCGACAACACGACGATCTCCTATTCGGTGTTCGACCCCGAGATCCGAGAATCGGTCCGTACCGATTCTCCGCTCTTACCTTTCGTTTTGTTTCTTCGTAAGAATCGCACCCTTGGTCCTTCGCCGTTTGTTGCTCGTGTTTCGTTCGTCGCGATCCTACCCTACCGTTCAAACAATTGTCCGCAATTGTTCCCGGCAACCAGTTATTACACGTCCAATTAATTACCTAATTACCTCTTTCCTTGACAATTTTTTTGCTTTAACGTACAAATATATCAGTGGATCATGTTCTACGAAATTATTTCGTTTTATAATTACAATTACTTAACTTTAGAATTGTTGCCAGTGTCAGCGTTACATAGATTAATTTCACGTTCGACGTTCCATTGAGCGCCCGTACTCGCTTAACAATTGATATTTTATTGCCCGGTACTATAATTTTAATCGTGATATTATAATACAATATTTATTATGTAACCATACATTAAGCAATACTATTTCAAAGAGTTCTTGCACATATTCTATCCAATAATTTCTCGTTTGATACCATATCTGTCCAACTTATTTTAAGCATTCTTCTGTAACACCATATCTCAAAAGTTTCTATTCCTATCTATTCCTATTTGGCAATCATCCACGTTTTGTTGCTATACAACACTTTATTCTCCATACGTATGTATTCGAAGTTTTTCCTGGTGTATATGCTGCTATTTATTTTAAGTGAAAAGTTTTTTCTTTTTTTTTGTTAAACGCAATCTTGGCTTGGCCTATTCGCTCTCTTATTCCGCTTTTACTTATGTCATCTTTACTCATTGTGCTCCCCAGGTATGCGATCGCTTCTACTTACTTTTCTAACGATGCAACATGTACGTAAATCATTGGTTATTTCACACGATGTGATGTAAACGTAAAAAAAAAATTATCTAAATTCGGCACTGATAATTACTCAAACCACGAACAAGGAAGCGTTTTTTTCTTGATATATGAACTATATAATATAATAATTTATTCTTCTACTTCTTTTGGCTTAAATAACTCTTTAACCAACTTTATCGCACAGTTCTTAATTGTATAATTTTTTCCAGAAATCCATTGCTACATTGAAGAAGTCTTATTTTCAAAAATTCTCAGTCTTCTTTCAGTTTTTTTGGTCGTCCGTGATTCAATAACTAATACATACAACTACGTACGTCAGTTTGATATAAATTATTCAGAATTTCAGAAAAGCAGATAGATGTGCTATGATTTATTTTTAGTCGAGACTTACTGCAGTGTATTGATGGGTATTATATTTTTACTAAACATGTTATAGCTATTTGTATACTAAATTAATGTATGGTAATCGAAGAAGAAACCATTGCGATGATGTGTAACCCCTTGAGAATTACCATCCAAGCAATAACACTGTCGTCGAGACTATTGACACTTTGTTTAAGATTAGACACTATTTGGCTTTTGACTCAACCCATGCCAACCTCTATTTTCGTCATTCGTTCCTGAATTCTTTTCAACCGGTTTTAATATTATTATTCTCATTTCATCATCTGCCTTTTTCACTCTTTTAAATAGGATTTCCAGTGAAGTTAATGGTGTATTTGTGAGTTAAAATAGTTGTATCTTAATTTTAGATTTTAATGTTATATAAATAGCGAGTATCTATGTATTGTTGAGAACAAAATGAAAAAAAATTCATAAGTTTCGTAATAGGTGAAGAATATTATATTTTTAACCCTTGTAGAATATTTTAAATATAAAAATATCTGATAATAAATTAATTTTCTTTAAGGGGATGTTAAAAAATGCAATCATTTACTAAGTATTAACGTTTCTTTCTATCATTGATAAGTAAACATTATTGATCACAAGTATGTGTGTACGTTAGCATACACAATTTTTTTTTTAAACAATGTATGTAATTAAAATCTATACCGTGAGATCACAGTAAAAATAACTTAATACAGTATATATTAACCTTATTGGGTGCTTATTAAAGAAAATTGGGTAGGATATGTTTTTTATTATTTGATAAAATCCTATATAATAGTTAACCTTTCACGATAGAAAGTTAGTGAGACTTGATTGGTTAATTTGCTCAAGGAATTTTGACTTAATTTTAGAGTTTTGGTACAATTTAAAAACGAAGAAGAATAATGTTAGTCCAAATTCTACATGAATTTAAGCACCTCCGAATATGACATCATTGATGATTCCAAATGAATGCAAAGCTTATTTAAAAATCATATATTTTTCGTTTCATTATACTGGCAATGTGATGAATATATTTTAATATACATTTGTTTTATTATTTTCAGAGTAGAAAAAAGTAAAAAAAAAAAACATTGCTATCCGGAGGCAACACACATTTTTATTTACATACGTGTACAAAATGCATATATCTATTCTAAATGTTGTATATTGTTTGTAAGAACGTACATTATACACTAAATATAGGCATGCGTACAAGTGGCTTTTGAATGACCAATTACTTTCAAACATTAAACACTGCTCTTATTGATGGAAAAAATGTAAATGCAAGTTCTAGGGTGCTTGCAACTGTCATACGGCTCATTTAGAAGGGTGACGAGTACACTTGAAAAACCGATTCGCTTCGGGGCATCCAATTTTATCAAATGTCCATTCAAATGAATAATACCATATTTCATATAGTATTATGACTATACAATAAACACTTTTTTGTACACGCGAATTGTTCTAAAATAACGCGAAATAAAAATAAATTTTACAGATTTATGATTATGTATATAATATAATGCAGTCATTTATACTGAAAAAATGAATATTATAGTCATATTATAATAATTTATTATACTTAAAATTTTCTAGGTAATAAGACAATATTTGTTAAAAATTTAACAAACTTATCAAACTATCAATTATTTATCGTGATTTCTATCAGAGCATTCCATTATTTCTTGTTTGCGCCGAAATGGATGCCATTAGTTATAAGCTATAGTTGAAAATATTTGACAGTGATATTAACACTCATTCAAAAATGTTTAAATTTTCACGATTCGTGGAAAAATCCACAAGAATGACCAACAAAACAATCAACAGTTTTGTTCGAAACTGTGAAGGATATGGAAACTTCTATTAACGCTCATTACATAATACGAAAGAAGCAATGAAATATTGCTTTAAGTCGTTTTTTATTTACTAAATGCTTTCGATAAAAACGGTTAAAATTGATTTTTACTTTTTGCTCAAAAGCTGTGGTACAAAAGGCAAGATAGCAACCGCAAAAGTGGCTTATTATTTTCGGATTTGTTGTCAACCACCCGTAGAGTTTCCCGAGTACACACTCAAATTCAAATACAAACATAATAAAATGATCTAAAAAAATCATGTGAAAAGGGAGAGCACATAAAAACGTTTTGAAATATACGCGTAATCTACTGTTTAAATTTTTTTTCCCGCTGCGCACGCCGCGTGATACTGAACTCGAAGGATGGTACTTCAACCAAGGTTTGCGTAACGGCTGTTATTTTGAGTCCGGTGATATTTATACAACTTTGTATAATAATTTACCTCCAATTTTATGGGTTTAAACGAAAATTTCACCACTGTGGATGCAATTTTAATTAATTGATGTACAGATCCGTAGTGACAGACCTACGTGGATATGCAAATATTGATTGTACAATTTGTACACGTACTGCATTATATGAAACTGGTATTATATTATTATTAAAATATTATATATTATTTAACGGGCACAATGCCCAAAAGTGAAATTACATTTTACATATAATCAAATAATCCAATATATGGCAACAGAAAGTAATTAAAATTGACATTTATACATAACTACTGTATTAAGTCCTCAAAATAACTAATGACATTATTATTATTACTTATCAGCAGGGTTCGTAAGTTCATGCCCTAAAAAATGCCTAAATAAGCATGCATTTATGCACTTAAAATTGGCAAAATATACTTTTAAATATGCCTTAAAAAGTTTAAAAATATGCATTTATATGCACTAACTATCTAAAATTATACACATAAAAAATGCTTACTAAAAAAATTATAAATAGTTTTTGAAATAACATGAATTATCCATTCATTTTTTTTATACCTAGCTATATTTTATTTTTTGTCACAATTAAAAAAAAAAATAAATAGATTTTAAATACTATTTAATACTATTCTTGAGTCTTCATGAACTGCGTATAATGTAGGCATTCAGTGGCAGACAAAGTGAGGGGTTTTGGGGGTTCAAACCCCTCTGAAATGAATGGATGATTAATTTCAAATGTAGTTATCCTACCTTATGTACCTTAAAAAAATGAATTGTTCAAAATACGTTTAAAATATGCTAAAAAAAATATATTTTGTTAAGAAAAGTGAATTTGTAACAATTTGTAATTTTCCAAACGTTCTAAAAGGTATTGGTACTTAAAAACTCAAATTTTTGAAATTCCATGATGGCAATACTTCGTAAAAATAATGTGTGTTTGTAAGTCGCTTATTATCAGTAAGTAAAAATAAGTAAATATACGTAATCGATATAATATTATTTACAATGGTACATTATAATTGACGGTTTTTTATGGTCATATGATAACGATCGACAATAGTCAATCTATAGTCAATAGTCAATTATTTCAAAATAACGGTAATCAGGCCCGTATTTAGAGGAGCACAGGTAGCACATGTCCGGGGGTGTCAAAAATCAGGGGCTGCAAAATATTTTAGCAAAATTAATTTTAATACCGATGTACCTAATGAAAAAATAAATAAATAAAACAATAAAAAAAAGAAAATAGTATGTTTTATTATGTTATAATTTGTTTGATTTGTTAATTTAAAAAAGTATTAAATTAGACAAAATAGAAATATGCATAAATATGCCAAATATGCAAAAACTTGCAAAATAAGATTTCACATATTTAACTGTGGTACCTTGAAATGGATTTCTAAGTCATCTAGCATTAAATAAAACTTTGCAAGATTGATATGCAAATGCATGAACTTACGAGCCCTGCTTATAAATTATAATTGTGTTACGAATGTATATAGTGAATACTTTAAAACAATTTCGTTCATTGGTAAATATTTTAAATTTAGAGTATGTTATATAAAAATGTAATTTGAAAATTTTTCTCATTCATGAACAAGGAAATCGTAAAACGTCTAATAATTATTTATAACCTGTTTTTCGGTTTAGTATACTAAAGTACTATAGTACTATACCCCTATAGTATCATTATAATTGTAATATATTTACATCTTATTTGAAATAATAAAATAGAATGATTTCAAAAATGTAAGTTTTAAAAGTACAACAAACTACTTATTACTATCAGACCAGACAATGCAATGCTATTGCAAAATTTCATTACATATTATTGCCTTGGAAGATCTGTATGTAATAATGAATTTATAATTTATCGTGGAAATATGTTGTAAAATGAAAGATAATAAAGAAAGATAACAATGAAAGATAACTCATACTTTTGAAATTTCTTTAGTTAAGGTATAAAATTATGATAACTGTATGTATATATATATATATATATACGGTAAATTCTTAAATGTATATTTTTTACTATTCGCTGTACAGTGCGTTTCTAAAATGGTTTAAAAAACTAGCATAAGTGTGCTCATTGGTCTGATCTAATGAAGATTTTTTTAAATTTTTTTTCCTTTAAATTCTTAGATTTATGTAATTATCATTAGATTACTTATATTATGTATAAAAATTAATACTCATATGATATTTCTCAAATTTTTACATTGTAAAATAATCATATTCAAATAGATTTTTTGGGAGAATCAATTATTTTCTTCAAAAATTATTTAATTTAACCCCTCTTCAAATGTACACTTCTTTAGATTGATTTAATGAACTCTCAACTGTTTTTTTCGACGAATTTGGTGTTTGATGATATCAGCTACATTTTTTATCCGATCAAATGTTCATCCTTACTATTTATTTCTTTGGCTTAAATTTGTTTTTTATAAATCACACAGTTTATCTAAATCTAGACTTTAAGATGGTTATATTATATATGGACGATATTTACTTTAGTTTCCAGTTTTTCTATCAACAAGTTTGTGAGGGAAAAATATAATTGCTGTCGGACTGCATTTATATGATCTCTAGCCGCCGCTCAGCTTAGTTTGGAGTTCAAAAAAGTATTACATATCGATTTATTAATGTAATAAGCAATATATATCATATGAGAACTTATTTTTATGTTAGGTTATTGCTGTTGTTGAAATTTCGCTGATAATTGAAGTATTAAATTGTATGCAATTTAATTAATCAAAAAAAAAATTTAATTTGTTTATTAAATAACCCTACAATGCATTCTATGTATATAGTAATACAAATTGTATTTGAAAAATTGTTTTTTGTTTTTTTGTTTTACTTATTTATTATTAGTCATTGCTCAACTTTAAATTAAAATGTTGTTTGTAGTTTCGGTTCCAAGACTTTTAAACGGTTTCAACGCAAAACCGGTCTTTTTCTATTAGGTTCCAGTTCAAGTATTACATTTTGATAAAATGGAAAAATCCACGTAGTTTAAGATTTGTAATATTTTCATTTTTTATACTTAAAGCTTGAAAATGCGATATAAGATTTTTTATAATAATTTATTTGTAACTGAAAAAAAAATTTGCCAAAAGTTAAACACAAATAAACTAGGTAAATGATACGAGATCTCATAGATAACTGTTATATTTTATATAAAAAAAGTGTACATTTAATATTTTTAGTAAAAATATGCATAACTTTTCAGAGATTTCATTCATATTCTGTTTTACTGGTATCAAATATATTTTACTGTTCGTGTATTTTGTTTCTTCTTTTGATCCTTAATAGTCAATCGTCTATTTTTTTTTTTTTTTATAAATAATTTTAAAGGCTGCGATAAAATATTTAATTTCTATTTAAAAGCCGAATGAGAAAAAAATTTAATTAAATATCAAACAAAGCTTTGTTGTTCACCAAATACATTATATTTTGTAGGGTAAATAGTTTGTTAAAAAAAAATAATAATAATAAACACGAGGATTAAAGTTTAATATAAAAAAAAAGAGTGTCAACGGTGACTTTAGATTAAAACATATCGGTTTAATTTAGATATTGTTATTTTAGTGAAAAAAATCTAAAAAGATAAAATTGCAAAATGTTTTTTCGTTCATTTTTTTTTTTTTGTTCATATAAAACCCCTACAATTCCTATTACTAGTATTATCCTTTTACGTTATATTGTAAGCGTTATATGCGTGTATAATCTGCAAAATGATCATAAATGTTGATTTATACCGTTTAATTATTGCATTCGTTTTTCAATATTCATATTTCATCAAAGAAATAACTTTTTTATTGTGATATTTGTTTAGTGTTCAAACAGATTATTTAATTTTCTGTTAAAAATTAAATCCTACTCCAAACCGATTTTATGAGATTCGCTGTATTTGTTTGTACATATTATAAGACTTAACAAATTTAAAATATAAAATTTTATAAATATTCCTACATGTATACACATAATATATTATTCAGGTTAAAGGCGTTGAAATGTTTAAATTATCATATGCAGGATTAGATTTGATGTTTTGTAATGTACTGAAATGATCAATTACGCCTGAATACTAACCAACTATTTTATAGTCGATCACAACAATTTTCCTACAGTTCACATTTTTCGTGTTATTTATTCAAATTTCTGGCTTCTGATCTCCAATGAAAAGTTCTAATTAAACGACAATGACATCACTCTGACCTAAATCAGTCCTTAATATGTTTTATTCGCATTATTTTTACGTATTTTCTTATTTATTTTTAACGCTTGTAAAATGTTGGCAACCATTTTACTTCTCAGATAAATCCATTTGAGACAAATATTTCTCTAACGAGAAAAAAGTTGTAATTTTACATTGTTTCTAAAAAATAGCTCCTCGAACAAAAGCATTTATACGTTAATATTACAAAGGTTTTTATTATTGAGCAAATATTTATCAGTTTTAGCGAGTAGAGAATAACCATTTGTGTTAAACAAGAGTCGAATGGTAATAAAATCGATTTTAATGTTTGAAAATGTTGTGAAACTATTCGTTATCCTACATTTTGAATACGCCACTGAATCGTAAACAAAATACGTAAAAACATACAAGTTCACACACACACACACAATCGTACAATTATAATATATATTATGTTATTTGTTCAATGTGCGTGAATCGTGTGAAATCGAAATCACCATCGCCGCGCCGTACTACAGTTTCGTGGCTTGTACAAACACCGGTGTACACTGTGTATACCCCCTATGCAGCACACGTGCCCGGACGTTTTGTAATCTTTTGTTGCACGTGGACGCCGCCGTTGCGCCCTTCTATATCCCCGCGGCGGCGCTTAATTTCGCCCACCCGTGCCCGCGTTCGACCAGGACGCGTATTATTATTGTACGTATACTCGCACAATGAACGTTATTTAAACCCGTAAACAAAACCCTGCGAAATTAGCCCTGCCGGTGTTTATATTTCTTCCGAAAACGATAGTATACGGTTTATTATGTGCAGTCGGACCAGGCGAGATGACCCCTCGTACGTGGTATTAAATGGAGTTAGCAAAAATTTTCTCACCGTTTAGCGAGTTTAGTTGCTGCGCGAACAAAACATTTGTTAGCATTATATATTAATTCGCGATTCAACAGTTGGCGAGTGAATTTCTATTCCGAGCGTACCTGTCTAAATGAAACCGACTCACCAGTTGTTTGTATTATAATCTACGTATGGGTCATGTACTGCTCTGTATTCAAATATATTATGATGAGAGACGTATTCCGTGCGTTACTAGATGGTAAAATTAAAATCTATAGGTATAGGAATATCCGCTGAAAATATTTCCGAGTTAGTTATTGCAGTTATGAGTAAAAATAAATATTATCCGAGATCAAAAACCTGAAGCGTATTTATCTACACGGGTCCAATATTTAATTTTGATTTATGTACGTGCACTGCTTGTACCAAAAAGGCTTTTGCGAGGCGAAGCGGCGCATAGCAACCGGTACTAAAAAGAGTCGGTTTTTTATCGAACTACAATTGGAACGGCGGACAGTGACAGTGTTGGAGCCGAAGGTACACCCGGCGTTGTATGATTTCGATCACGGGTTCCGGAGGGCGAGATGAGCACTTTGGACGAGGGCAAAAAAAGGGTCATGATGGTCATGGATCACGTGGTGACGATCAGCAGCAAAAAAAAAAAAAGGCGCGCCGTCGGCACCGGAAAAGCAGGCGCAAATGACCGGACGAGCCACAGACGGTGCCTGGTCCAGTTCGAAAAAGCACCAAAAGCATTGGGAAGGGTGGGGGGTAGCATCACGATTTGTCACAAAGCTCACTGACAAAAAAGCGCACGGCGCGAATCGTTGAAAAATGTTTGAAACCCTCGAAGCCTACACCGCTTTCGCAGCACGTCTCGTTCCGCGATCGCCTCGGCCGTTGCCCGAGTTTTGGACCGCATCAATATCCGTCATCGACGTCAGTTACGTCGTGAACTGCTCAGTTTCACAATTGCGCATTAACGAGTCACCGGTACGTTGTGAATCTCGCTCTGGTGTCGCCGGACTCTCGTCGATAAATAAATAAATTGAATAATTTGAATTAGTTTTTATTCTATTATTTTTTTGGTAAGACTTTTTGCCTTAATTTTAAGTTCTACAGGTGTAGCAATTTTAAATGTCTAACTTTAATAATTAACAAATAATAAAATAAATAATATAAATAATAGTTTTAAACTGACATATTATATTTTAATATTAAAAATGTACTGCAATAATTAAGGCTTAATTAGATAAAAAAAAAAATAGTATTATAAATTCATCAAACTTACCCAATAAATGCTCTGTTTACAGTTAGCACATTACTGTTAAGTGTATGTCTGCTAGTAAAATATTAATTAACAACTAGTCACTAATGCGTTTGGTGAAACAATGTATTAGTACACACATATAAAATGAAACAATTCAGTGTCAACATTAGATGTATTTTGTTTGAATCGGTCGAACACCGTTGTAATTTTGCAAAGTTTTATATTGTGTTTAAATATTACGAGTTACAAGTTTCTGTTTATTTTGTCCATTTTGTCGACTTTTGGACCAAGTACAGATCAAAATCAAAAATAATGGACAAAATTACACCCCTGGTTTATTTCTATATTTATTTATTCGCTCAGACATATAAGTAGTCGAAAAGCCCATCAAGTTTCTTAGTGAAATTTTGACAACTACTGCATAGTCCTATTAATACTATATAACCAGAAATATTATTATATTATAAAAATAATAATAATTTTATAGTAATAATATGTAATAATAATATTTTAACCAGAACTATAGACCTTACTCGTGATAGTCCACGATCCAATTCCATGTTGTATTCGGCACAATTGTGGGCCACGGCCAATTGGTTGAGAATTGCTGGAGTAGGGTTTGGACATTAGTTCTGTCTAAAATATGAAACTTATATATAATAGTTTAACACCAAGAAAAAAAAACATAGAGCATACTTAAAGACTTAAAGCATAGTACAGACAGAATCAAAAAAAATGTATATAATTAGGTCTTTTCATACGTATAAATGACAAACATTGAAATACTAATCTTTGATACATGATTCAGGGGTTAAATGAGCGCGAATGTGTGTGTGTGTGTACCAGTGTATTGAATGGATTTAATATCAAAACACGGCTTTCGATGCCGTCAACGAATATCACAAATGGTAACACGTACAAGTTTCCAGTGTCACAACAAGGGTGGATTCGCGGGTTTCGACGTGAAAGTTTCAAACGAAAAACGAGGCCTCGGTGCACCATTGAAATACGATGTCACGGTTTTTGTCATCGCGAAAATCCGCGTGAAATCCACTCATCCCACTCGACGTGCATAATAATCTATTGTCACTGTACGCGCGCTGCCAGCAATAGTTACGGAGCAGCTGCTTGGTGTGTAATGCGATTACCACCCGCGATAAGTTCGGTGAAAAACAATGACCGTTGCGCGCGTATGACAAAATGCTTTGCTGCAGTAGTCAGCCGCCAAACACCACCTGCAACCCGGTCCATGAGCAGCGGGACACCTGTTATTTTTATTTTTATTTTTTTGACCTAATATGATATGCGACTCGAAATCATATGAATATGAATGTGTTTTTTTATTTTTTTATTCGTCACCCGCGCGCAAAACGATAAATATGTTTTTGACTCAGTGCTGTGCGATTATCGCGAATTTCGAATCGTCGGCACGTATCGCAACCAACAGTGAGAATACGAATGCGGAATAATTATCATCATAATATAACCGATTACCAAAACCATTCGATTGATTTTCACGGTTTATTATTTAGGATCATGTTTTTTATTTGTTTAATTTAAATTCTAGTTTCAAAAAAATATAGATATTCTACAAACAGAGCTTATAACTAGAAGTTACTCTACACTGATGTGGAACCTCGTGTCGTAGAGTAAGAGAACTTATTATTATTTTTCTTTTTAACAACTATATAAAAAGAAAAAAGAAAGAAGAGAAAAGTAAATGTAACAAGAGAATCAAAATATACTTAACTTAAATATAATATAAAAATAAAACAATTAGTATTTTAATTTATATTTAAAATATGAAAAATTTGAACAAATTAGTAATTCTTTTGGAATCGCATTAAAATACTTTAAACCAACTTGTATACCATAAAAGGTAACATTGAAACTTTTTTAGTCCTAACGAATGGTATTTCGAGATTATTTTTTCTGAAATTATAAATTTGATTTTTAGTATTAAATAAATTATTCTTATAAATTAAGCATAGTTTTATTTTTTACCTAATTGACAAGTTATATTTAAATGTAGTATTGCATCCACCCCAAGCTATGATACCGTACTGGATTAATGATTGAACCATTGCAAAATATGTTATTCTAATGAAGTTTTTATTTAGTAATATTTTTTTTTTTTTTTTGCTACAATGAAGAGAAGTACGCTAATTATCTTATTTTAGTTATTGAGTTTTCTATATGAATATTACATTTTAAATGTTGATCTATTGTTATGCCGAGATATTTAATGAAAGTATGTTAAATTAATTTTGGACAGGTACATGTCATAACCATAATGCTGTGATTTAATTTTTTTGTTTATAGTAATTTTTTTTTTTGTGGTGTAATTCTTGTGTTATTGGAAAAATCAAAACATTTTGATATATCCTAATTTATTTTTAGTTATTAATCGAAAACCATTAAGCAATTATTAACAAATCAGCTTTACATTTTTTCAAACTGTATCCTAGTTAAAGTCAGAGACTAAGATGACCTTGTCGTCGGTTAAGAGTAAATTTTTCCATTGATATTGAGATTACTTAATGCAGCTACATATATTATGTATACAATATTTATATACAGATTTTTTGGGGTTATTTATATTCATTTTTATTTTTTTACCAAAGTAAGTATATTTTGCATTCACAATAATATCGATTAATTTATCTCTGTATTTTTTTATAATTATTTTGTAATAGAATATTGAACGGTTCTTGTCTGGATAGTTTGTGTAACTTATCACTTTTTTTATAGTTTTTATTATACCTGGTTGTATCAAAGGACTGTTATTTCTTTTAGGGTTATGTAGCCTTGTAATGGTGGATAGTTTTAATAAATTGTGTTATGATGTTGTGAATATATTTACATTAAAATTTGTATTATTACTATCAGTTATATCAGTCCAGTTTGTATGCTTAATCGAATCATTTAACTTATTATAATCAATTTTATTGTTAGTAATTGTTCCTGTATTTATATTTTTACTATTGATGTTCAAGTTATACTCTATTAGCTATGTAATTGTAAAATATTGTTATTGTTATTGTTATATTGTTATTAATAAGTCGATAAGATATACTTCGACGGAGATCGGTGAATTATTATTATTGTTAATGTTTGTGAAAACATGGTCTATACAGGAATTCGATTCGGAATATGAAGCGATATTCATGTGCGGTGTAAAGTTAAATGTGTTTATTATATCTAAATAGTTCTCTGTATTATGTGAACAATCTAGTATGTAAATGTTTAAATCACCTATAGTAATTATTTTAGTATTGTTGTGGGAATTGACTAAATTTGTAATTACTGTACTAAATTCTGTTAGAAAATTGTTTATATTATCATTAGGAAATCTTTAGATAGATATAATTCCGTATTTATAACCATTGTGTTCTATTAACGAAAAAAAAAAAAAAACAATTTGTATCTTGAATAATTAATTTAGATGTTTCGTGAATTAAATGATCTATTATAAAATGAATAACACCATCAGATTTACGCACGTTGTTCTTTATAAATTCTATGTTAAAGCCCATGAGGGATGAAATGTATTTAGAGTTGAAGTCGTTATCTATCTAGGCTTTCAAAGTAATAATAATATGAAATTTTTCATTTAGTGAGGTACATAAATATTTTTATTCGTGTTTAAATTTTTATTTATACTTCTAATATTTGTGTGTAATATATTGAGACTATTATTATGTTTATACAAGTTTACATTTGTAACATCAATACACTGTATTGGGGTTTGATCAGTTTAAAATTTCGTAAAGCGCATTTATTGGAGTCATAATTAGACTAAAAAATGTTCCTTAACGTTGATTATATACTAGTGGATATAATTAAAACGACATTTGGAGTAAGTTGTGATTAAGGTCTATGCGTGATGATAAGCTTTGATAAAATTAATGAAAATTTTGATATTTAGACTTTTATACCTTTTATATTATTAGTGACGTTGATGTTAATATTAAACTTTATCTAAGTCTTGTTGAGTTTTTATACTTGTTTTTGAACTTTCATCTTTTTTTCACGAGAAGGTTACCATTGTTGATCCATACGATTTTGAATTTTTTGTTTTTCCCAGTTGTTCTAGTCTGCCCAAATAGAATTCAAGACAGTCTTTATTCATCCTTTCATTAACATATACTTTGGTTTCTTTAGACCAAGCACTATAAATAATATTTGCCGATAGTTTAGAGAATTTTGCTGTTGCCGATAAGATTTCTTTTCATCTCGATAGTTTCCAGCTTTGCTACAGTGATACTGTTAATGGAGTTGGTAATATATACTGTCTGCTTCTATAACTTTGATATTAGTAATGGTTTTTAATCCAATTTCTTTGACGATTTTAGAAAAAATGTTCATTTGGTATTCCAGTTATATCGATTTATTTGTTTAGATTTGATTATTCAATATTATTAATTTCAAATTTAAGTAACAAAACTCCGCTTGATAAATATGTTATTTGTTTTCATTTGTAATTTTTTCATTTTCTATTTTCAGAACTTTAATTTTATTAAGCATAGAGTCTACTTTTTTATTAAAAACATCAAATTGTGCACCCATAAATTCCACAGTGATAATAAGTTTTTCAATTTTATGAGTTGTTTCCATTTTTGTTACTTGTCGATTTTTAGTTACATCTGATTCCGCTATTTTGCAATCACAGCAAACAAATATGCTTTTATTTAAAGTTGGTTTCAGATACGCCTATACAGTAGAATTTCACTGCATTTTTACAAACACTATATGCAAATGAATCTTCATTATAAGTTAGCGTTTCCGAACGTTTAGCGCACTTTGTATCAATAATAATAAAGAGTAAACCGTGAAAGATGTATAATTAAAACGAGAAAAAGCGATAAGGGAGTCGACGTAAAATCAGGACAGTGTCTGAATAAGTACTGATATATTTATGAACATATACTTGATGTAAATAAATTCTTATTTCAAAATCCCTGCATAACAATAAAAAAAAAAAAAATGAAAACGTTGCGTGACATTTGCGACATACAAATAATATGTACCTAACCTATTTACCATGTTTTTTCTATTTAAGTTCTAATAAATATTTGTTGAAATGCGTTTATTCGCTCTAACAAACATTATTTCATATGTCAGACGTCTAAAACCGTATACTAAATATTGTTTCTTCTCAATTTACCATCGCACTTCCATAAGTAGATACCAGCCAAGATAAAATGTTATAACCAAAATTTAACAAAATGTGATCCAAAATAATGTAAAGATTGTAAAACAAATTTTGGTTTAGTTTTTTTTTTTTTGCATAACTCCGTTATTCTAACAACAATGTATGTTTTTCGTATACCTCGAGCCATTTTAACTAAACACTGTAGGTTGGGGGGTACAAATTATCAGTGTACACAATATACAACAGTAATTATTGTAATGATATTGCTTTTATTTAAACTATTAAACAACAATTGTATCATGGCAAATAAATACATTTATACAAATAACTTAGTCTTAATATGTACATTAGAAATAAATAAATAAATAATAGTAATAATTATATAAATTATTGGTGTTCGTCTAGTTGCAATGAACTAGCATCGTCCGATATATTGTTACAAAAATACGACGCTTGCATTGAGTACAACCGATCTATAGGGTTTGAGCCACATCGTATAACCGTCTCCTGCGATACGAAACCGCCATAAATGTGTTTAGGCATCATATCTGGTGTTAAATAGTTCGGCTCTCGTCGGTTATCCAAGTCTAAAAATAAATCACAAGAACATTAGTTTTATACTTTGAATAGTGAACTATACCGAAACTTTATAATATCACAATGTAAATAGGAAATAAAATATATTAAACAATAGATATAATATACTTGTTTGAATGAAAATAGTACATTGAAAAGTATTGTTAAAGCATAAACATCACACCATGTACAGTGTATATTTTAAAACTGTTGAATTAAGTTATAAGGCATCAACTAATTGATTAATTACAGCATTCAGTATAAGTGGTGTGGACTTAGTAGTGTTTAAATATAAGTAATGAGTAAGCTCTGAGATGTAATAAAACAATTATTACTTATGCATTTGGATATTCAATTTTAATTTTTTTATAATAAATACACAAATATATACACACTCATATAATTATCCTTGTAAATTAACCAAACTATTGTATTATTACTGAGAGTGTACCTACTATGAAAATTTGATTAAAATTAAATTTACAATTTGATCGAATTGTTTAATAATGTTTATAATAAATTATGTAATTTTAGTGCATTGTATTTATATAAAAATTATTAGCCAACATCCATTGATAAAATAAAATAAAAAAAATTCAAAAATAGTAATACAAATTTCATAATATTAATGTAAGTGAGCTTGAAATATATTGCGTACTTAATTTAAAAATTACTATAAATTAAATTCGCAAATAAACGTGATAAAAACATTTTTAAATGGTGTAAGGGTATACTAATATTAATTTAAAAACGTATTTAGTGAAATTGGATATGCAATGAAATCGCTGAAAAATATAAAAAGAGAAAACGCAATACTTGAGGGGCACTTGTTGATGTACAGGTATTATATATTATTTCGAATGCTCCATGAAATAAGACCGATTATATATTGAATATAAGATTGCAATTGAATCATGAGATGTTCGAGACTTTTTTTTTTTTTTTGCTGAATTTTTATAATAAGTAAATACGCTTTAAAGAATACGTAAACAATAAGGAACATGAAAAGTATGCTAAGAAACACTGATCAACGTTAGCAATTTATCATTTTTAGATTTCAGAAATTTGAATTGTATATTTAATTTGATTATTGATTTTTATTGTGATATTAAATAAAGATTGCTTTAAAATAGTACAGTTATTAGATTCATAAATACTTTTAAATATTTCATATTAAAATTTTCTAATCTTTGGAAATTTATGAAAGCTATCTAAGTCTATACTCGTTACTATACGTGTGTCAAACTATTTGAATATGAATTACTTATTAAACGAAGTAATGCTAGTAATATGTACCATATGAATGTATGTTTAATAACAATGTAAGATTCTCTTATTTGATAACTTTATCTTACGAGTATATGAGATTTTAAATTGAAATTATAATTTGGGTATTATTAATGCAAATATAATAAAAAAAATTATATTTGTGTGAAAAGTTAATATTACATAGAAAAATGTATTTTTTATAATTTTAACGCTATTATTATATTACTAACTACTTTGATAATTCGTTAAAATATAAATAAATTATTCTAAATATACAAAAGTAATAACTCAATATGTTTTGATACCACATAGAATATTTTTACTTCATTTTAAATTTCAAATTAAATTAAATTAATATTAAAAAAAATATGTATATTCAAACCTTAAATATTTTTCAAAATTTTCAAAAAAATATTAGAGTGAACTATCAATAATCCAGCAGATATCAAACCAGAAAACGATTGGATCACAGAAAACACTGGATTAATGGATTTAATTTCATATAAATACACATTTTTACTTATTGAAAAACTTTAATTTATTTTATTAAGACTTATAATTAATGCACACATACATTCTTATTTATTACATACTGTGAATTAATTTTTTAGTGGTGCAGGTTTAAAAAAATAATTATGAATTTGTTTTTGTTTTTTGTTTAAAACGATACTTTTAAAATAAAATACTGCCACTGCTGGAGTATCAAACGACCGGTTTACTGAGAGTCTACTGTACCATCTTAGTACTATACATTTTAGATAATAACATAAAATCTTATAAATTTATTTTTCAATAACTATTCTGAACTATTTACCATTTATATTTGTCTATATTTAACAACATCACGCAGGTGGTTAAAACTCAACTAAATGTTAATGATTGTCAAAGTATAGTGTGAAATGAGAAAATACTTACAAATTAGACGATATTGTTTTAAACATAAATGAAGCAAATCCTGAAACTAACTTGCGTTTAATTGCTCAGAAAATTGATATTTCACATACAAATGTATTTGAATATATTATGCTGAAATAATTAAAAGCTTTTTTTATTTAAAAAAATAATTAAAGCATATTTTAATGTTAATTTGTCTTCACGACTTTTTTTTTTCATTAATTAAATTAACAGGTAAATCAATTTTTCTAAAAAAAATTCATAAACCGATCAATCGCTAACCAATAATAATGAAACAATCATATTGGTCTGTTTTTTGTGCAATTTATGTTACTTATGAATTGAGGGTTTTATATATTATTTTATGTACGCTATACAATAAATTATTAAAGATATTTTTTTTTTAAATACTTTAGATTTCAATAATGTATTATCAAAAAAAAAAAATCGTTTCATATTAAATATAGATATTGATTATACATTTACTAGGCATTTACAGTACTACTTTTTAAATACGTGATAATAATTATACGTTCATCGTGTACAATCAAACTCGAACAATTTAGTACACAAATTAGATCAATCAATTATAAAGGCCACTAGATTAGGAAAATACTTAGTTTAAACTTTAATAATTTTATTGTAAGAAGTCTAAATCAAAATGTTCATTAACATCTGTGATAGAATAACATTATTTAAATAAGAACTATTTTAAAAGAAAAGCACCAAATCAATTGTACTCAGAATTTATTCATAAATGATTTAAAATCTTTCACGAATAATATTAGTATGATTATATTTTAATTTCAAATAATATGTAAATAGATTTAAATGTTATTCAAGTATTCTTTGGATTATTCTAAAGTCGACACTGATTTAATATTTTCTCAGAAAACTGTATACATTTAATATTATTCATCGTTATTAAGATTTTTACTAGGTATTATAAAAAAAAAAAAAAAATTAACTTATCACAATTTATAAAACGATACTACTTTTACTTGGACACATCATACTCGTATCATAGATTGATAAATTATGAAAAGATTATGATATAGGTACCTTTAGAAGCATAATTATTTATTTTTAAAATTGAAACTAATCAAGGGCTATAAAAAATGAACAAAAGTTTTTAAACGATATGGGCATATCCGGAGAGTTTTTAAAAATTTAATTTTTCCTATTGGTCGATTGATAACAAAAAGAATAATAATAATAATTGAAATAAATATCATTCACGACTATTTGTATTTTAGAACTCGTCATTGGTGTGTACGCATGAAACGGTTGAGAGGGACGAGGTGTTATGTGTGGAGGTCACACCGCAGGAAGTCCCTGCGGGCGTTAATACGCACGTTTATTATTTTCTTCTCTTTGCAAAGGATCGGCGACGACGGCGGGAGTGTACGCGTGTCACCCACCCGTGTCTTTATTGGTCCCCCGGCCACCACCACTGGCTCGATGCAAGTTTCCCCTTCTACAAATCCCTTTGACAGCTATAAAACCCGTGGTGCGGGGACGAAGGATTATCCCCCCTGTTCATAGCCTTCGATCACAGCGGGCGCGGGTTTAATATTAAATTCTTCAGACTTGGACTGGTAGAAGGGGGTTAAGGGTTTTGTATGGGAACCATTACAAATAACGCAGGAGCTTTAAGACGCCAGTAGGGAGAGAATCTTCGGGAAAAGTCGTTTCTTTTCTCTCTCTTTCTCGCTCTATCTTTATTTTCCTTTTTTTCCTCTTTGCTTTGCGCTCCCTTTTAGCTAAATGCTTTCTACTAGGTCTCTTTTATTTGCAACCGAAAGCCAAGGAAATACTCTGAAAGCATCGGTATATGAAACTTGCAGAAGGGTGGAAGCGACCGAATTGTCGACCTTCGTTAAACATTAATAGTATTTCGTTAATAGTATTATATAACGTGGGAAACACCATTAATTTATTTAACCTGAAATCATATATGCATGCATGTATAATATTTACCAGTTAGTTTATTGGTAATTATAGTGAATAGAACCGAAATTTATTGACGACAACAGTTTATCTAAAAACACTAAACATAAATCTCTTAACCTCATTGATACAATGATTAGCTATTCAACAATCAACTATACATATAAACATCGCTGTATTAAATGTTTAAAATTGTGTTTATAAAATTGTTTGTAATTAATATAATATGCCATATTGGTTTTGGTTTAGTTCCAATAGCTTGTTAAGTATCTATTTAAAAGAGTTGAGATGATTATTCATTAAAAGAAACGAATTTAAACTGATCAAATCAATTTATTTTTATCATCAAAAATTACAACTATTGTAATATTTTTTTTTGAAACGGAATTTCATCTATTTAATAAAATAATAACACTAATCAAACTTACCTTGACCGAATATGCCGAAAGATTGTTGCTGTAAGAATGACGACATAGAGTCTTGCTTTCCAACGGTAGAAGATTGTTGTCGTAAGTGAAAAGGTTCATGGAGTTGTTGTTGAGGTTGTTGATGGGATTCTTGTTGAGTCGTTTCAAACCTTCCGGATATACCATCTTCACAGCCATCGGAACCTTAAACAAATTCATTGAGTAAAAAATGTAAAGATTACAATGTAAGATTAGTACTAGCAACCGATTAAAGTACCTCAGATTTGTGAATTATTCTTTTTAATAATTATAAAGTATTATAATTAGAGTATTCATGATAATAATACGATAAATATTCAATCATTTTAATATTTTGGAAATATTTTTTTTATTTTGCATTATAATATTATGATATATTGTAATAAAACAAATAAGGTTTACATTGTACTAAATTATGAAAACAAATTAATAATCAACAATCAACACGAGTTTCAGATTCTTTTGTTATATACGCATAGTTTGTGTAGTTAGAACAAAAATTAATCGCTAGTATACCGTATGCTTGAATAATTTATATGTTAGGTTAGATAATTGTATAATATTAACTAATATATCTTATTGGGTGTGGGTATATATAAGTAAAAAAAAACTGTGAAATAACGTCACATCGCTTGTATGAAGTGCAATATCGTTGATTATTTGGTTTGGTAACCTAACCTTCTGAGGACCAAGCACATAAGTACCTACATACTTACTAACTTTGTAAGTATCTAGACGTAGGGTATAGTGGAGACCGGAGTGATTGGACGGATAAAATCTGCCAACACGTAAAGTAGTGTTTGTTACAATTATAGATAACTGATTTAGTTCTATACATTTTAATGTTTTGCGAAGACAACCGCTCATTAATTGCATCAAAAGGACTTTGGAAGTCATAATATAACTTTTCTTTTTCATTTATTTATTTAATTTTTTAATATGAAATCAACAAGAACATTTATAATGTAAGAGATATCGTTGGTTTTAATATTTAATTTTTTTATTATTATTACTATGTTTTAAAAAGGTTTTAATTAAACAATCGCATTTTATTTTATAATGTATTTACATAAAATGTGTTTGAATAAAGTAGAGTTACATAAAGCGCTTGCATGTTATACCGAAAGGTTTATTCCACAGCCGTATAATTCATTCACAAGTTACACTAAAACTACAATACAGTACCAACAAATCAGTAGGTACACTTACATTATGTCTTACATCGAAGAAAAAATGGTTAAATTTAATGTAATACGGTTTTCGAAACTCTTAAGCATGCGTTACGTTTCATATTCGCACTTCTATTGATCAACGTTTCATATATGTCCTTAGATTCTAATAGTTAAAACGATTTTCTTTATGTCAGTTATTTTATATTTTTTATGGTTCATTAAATGGTTGAAAAATTACGATATTTTGTTGACATAACCTACTAAATGAAAAGTAGCAGTACAAATAGATAGTAAAAAATAAGTGCGGAATTGGGGTAGGAGGTTTCTCCTTCGCGCAAATCGACATAGGGTGGAGCGTCTTGGTTCCCTTGGTAACGGTACGACCCCTGTCTCAGTTCGAAATAGTGGTATAACCTCAGCGAAAATTTCTACTCACATACTTGGAATTTTCGCATAGAGTATTTTGAAAACTTAAAATTTTTAGTCTTAGAAAAACTACACCACGTATAAAAATATGTTTTGTTTAATATACTAACTGCACTGTTCGTCTTTTATAGCTGATTGTAGCAGTCCACTTGAACTACACGAATTACCACTCTCGGCGCCGCTACAGTTGTTGTTCCCGTTTATACTATTGGAAGTTATTACTAGGTTGTTACCGTTTAATTTCGCTTTTTTTTGGATTTTTTTCATTTTTGCCCTTTGATTTTGAAACCAAACCTATAAAAATAAATAATTATTACTTTATTAAAATGCCTGTTCTAAACTCAATTGATTATCACTTGAATATATATACCTAACATTAAACATAAACGTGATTTTAATGAAGAATGAGATAGGAGGTAAGTACTGATTTGTACTATAAATCAGTACCGATTACATATATTTCCAATGTAATATAATATAAGGATAAAAAATAGTACTGTTATAAATAAATGTTGGTTCAAAAATTGCCTATAAAAATTAAAGTTGTAATGTTCCTTTGTTAATAATATTTCATTTTATTATTAAGTTTGAAAAAAGTGATATTTTTTTCAGATAATTTTTTGTAGTCTTCATTTTGATTGAAATTATCCTATAAAAATATGATAAATTTCAATATGTGATTAAGCGAACAAACAGAATATAGTTGAAATCTACTAATTAAGATTCCATCAATTGAAAATTCCATCATCAAATTCTAATATATGAACATTAAAGAATCTTAAAATAAAAATGTTAGTTTTAAAGGCTTGAGAATTTTCTCTTTTTTTTTTTTTGGTAAAACAATTTTAAGATATTTAAGTGTATTTAAGTCCTAAACATCTATGGATTAATAATATTTTTCACAATACGTTTACTATTGAATAAAAATTTTATATTTGAATTTTACAAAAACATTAAACATGGTCCAAAGTTATTGAATGTAAATTTAATTTTTATTTAAGTATAAATCATTACAAGAAACTTTCATAGATTTTAAAAAAAATTAATTGATTTTCTTAACATCGCTGTTCAAAAGTTTTAAGATTCATTTCAATAGTCAAGTTATTAATCATATTAATTGTTTTATCTTTGTTGTTTAAATCTAAAAAAATGATTGACTAATGAATTTCGTCTAATGTTTTACAGAAATCAAAAAAAAAAAAAAAAGAAAATGTATAACATTAAAAAGTAAATACTTGATCATGTTATGAAAATTTCATGTAATTGTTTAATAAATTTAGCCGAATACTTTTCATCGAGATCAATTAACATTTATTTATTGCTGCATTTAATAATAATGAATTTTGATATTTGGATTCGCCATCGTTGTTCATCAATATTAATATTGTAAAACAGGAGCGGCCAAACGGTCAATCGCGGACGATTTCAGAGTCGATCATGTTAGAATTTATTTTTACACCACGTGCACGAAAATTAACTGTGGTGATTAAGAACAAATTGTCGCTCAGTTTTATCTGTATAATTTTTATTTTTTATTTTGGTTTATAAAAAAATTTTTCAAGAAAGTCAATCTTCAAAGGTGATGTATATTTTTAGTAGATCGTGGCCGAAAAAAGTTTGGCCACCTCTGTTGTAAAATAACTCTAACCACTAAACGTTTTAATGGGGTTCGGTTCATACTTATAAACGCGTAAATATTTAAATGCGTGTTTGTAAAAGCAATGAACTATAGTGAACAGTATCGCTTGAATTTTAGTACTTGTATACTACTTATCCATCCAAACTCTAAAATACAATTGAACAAGCGATCTTCCATGAGTTTCGAATTTTCCTTTCAAATGCGTTTACAAATCATTCATACTTCAAATTGATAGCCATTTAAAGTTATAAATAAATTGTATCAACAATCATTATACATATATGTAGGTATGTTAAGTCATGAAATTCTGTACAAAAAAATTTAAATCCGTTCATTTGCTACCATGCCACATGATTGAAGTAGTTTCCAAGAGCTGCAAGCAGAGGTATACTAATACAGGGGTAAATCTATAGTATAGTAAATATACGATTAAAGTATACATAGATATATTACGTAATATCGGTATAACTTTTATATTAATGAAGAAAAATATATATAGATTTATACCCTTTAAATCTTCATATCTCGAATACGAATATTAAATTGCATCAGAGTTTTTGTGATTAATTTTAGAAACAAGCATTGAACCGAGCAACCTACCAACCAATTAATATACGTTGTCCGCGTGTGATTTATCACACACATGGAGATAGTAATACGAAGAGATTGTCTAGCCGAGGCAACACACTATTTAAATCAGTTTTAATTCATCGTATACATTTTGACGTAGATACGTATATTATGTACAAAAATATACTGAATAATGAAAAATATATTTATTACTTTAAAACTTTTACACGATAATTAAAATACATTTTACTATTTTTCTTCATAGTCACTATTGAAATTGATACATTTTTCCCAATGATTGAGTAACTTGAAAATGCCATCTCAGAAATACGCAGCACATTTTCCATTGAAGTATTCGGTATTTGCGTTTATGACACATCATCAAATTTTTAATGTCATCATTAATTTTTCATCAAAAAATGAAACAGTAAATGTTGACCGATACATTGAAATGTTAGAAAAATTGAAAGAAAAAATTCGTTTCAAGATAAGAGGCCTATGACGCTCAGAAAATGTGAAACTGTTGCATGACAATGCAACTCTATATTCAGTGGCAAAAATCAAAGACTGACTGGAAAAATACAAGTGGAAAGTATTGTAACATCTGCCTTATAGCCCTGATTTGGTACACTCAGATTTTTTTTTGTTTGTTTTGTTAAAAAAAAACTTAGGAGGAACTCATTTTGAAAATGAGGAGGAGGTCATGAACGCAGTTACCGAATACTTCGATGAAAAAATGTGCTGCGTGTTTACGAGATGGCATCTTCAAGTTACTCCGTCGTTGGGAAAAATGTATCAATTTGAATGATGACTATGTTGAAAAATAGTAAAATATATCTTATTTATCATGTAAGTGTTTTAAAATAATAAATTAATTTTTCATTAAGCAATATATTTATGTAGGTACATTATTTATTGGACAGCCAACGTATTTTCGTACGTATAAATACAAACCTGGACAATACGGACACTTAAGCCTGTATCGTGAGCAAGACCTTCTCTAACTTTCCGACAGGGTTTTGGGCTTAGTTCAAATGATGCTTTAAAAGCCCGTCGCTGTTGGGTAGTCAGTATCGTTCTGGGACGCTTGGGTCCTCGTCGCCCATCGTGACTGTAATTCCAATCTCCTGTAGTGCAAGGAATACATAAATAGTTAGGCACAATTAAGGAATGCTATAAAAATGCTGTAGAAAATTTAATATTTAGATTGCATATCGAAAGATATTTAAAAACATTACAATTATATAAATCATTTTTATTTCTTAACTAAGATCAATCGTTTCATTTTTGCCATTTTTCTCAAATTATTAAAATTTATAAGAATTATATTCTATAGTAGTACTTTAATAGTGCTTTATTTACAAAATAGTTAACTTGATTAAGTTTTGTTTTAACTTGCAAATTAGATAAAAGCATTTAAAAATATCCTTTTTGAAAACATTACTGTCTTGGGTAAAAAATGTTTAACATTTACTTAGCAAATATTTGAAACATTCAAACTCCTTTCTTTACCTTCCTTTTTATTAATCTGTCAGTATTGATAGTAAATATTAGAAATAAACAAATTTTTAAAATAATCGCACATTGTGTCTGTTTCAAAAATATTTAAACATTTATATCTTCAAATGGTTAAGCTTGTTTGTAAATTAAATAAAACGTTACAAATTGTAATTGACAATAATAACATGTGGCAGGTACTCAATGTGGTCCGTTACAATTTTTTAAGTAAAACAAAATATTAAAAAAAAAATCTAAAATCATCATAAAATACAATTTTTATTAACTTATTAATTTTATTTTTGGATATTTACAAGCATAAATTTTACGATTTAATATCAATATAATTCGCGTATTTAACATAACGTACTCATTAAATTAATGTGTACCTACTGCTGTACCTTAATCTGTAATATTTTCAATAATCAATCAAATATGTGAACACAAATCCGATATGTACCTAAATGTATGTTGTGCACCTATTATGTGTAACAAAATTATATTATTAGATTATTATTGGCATTATTTGTGCTTATATATTTGGTCGCCCGTTAAAAGACCATTGTTTACCAAAGTTACTCGCCTCGAAAGAAAGGTTGGACATCACTGACATATTACACGTATAGATATTTTACTAAACAACATTTTCACTCGATTATTAAAAACGAGAAATATTTTCATTATTATTTGCCATTTGCTCTAGTGCAGGAATTCCTATTATTATAATAGTTCAATAATTTTCGGACAGCATCACAGAATAAAAGGATACACACAAACGGACAACGTACGTTTTTTTAATTTTTACGGGACTTGAGAACAATAATTATTAACGTCTTATAGGATCGTGTCCTCTAGACAGTAATTCACTGACCTGTGTTTCGATTGATTTCGTCTCGCATCATGTTCACTTCCTTTTCGTAGTCCGGACGACAAAACAATTGCGAGTGCTTGATTACATACTGATCGCCGGTGCACAGTCGTATACCACACACCACGCACACGAAACACTGCTCGTGGAACACACATTCGCCCGCTCGCATTACCAGTTCGCCGGCCGCAATATGATCACCACAACTGCCACAACTACGGTACACACACCTATAGAAATATAATAAAAGTGTAACAATTATGCTTGTACGCGTATTATTATGCAGTATGTATTCGGTTCTAGTCAAGAGGTCTTGATTAGTTTTACAGTGTTTAAACATTATTGTTGTTTATCAATGAGCAAACATACTTGAGGCCAATAAATAGTCTATTGTTTTTTTTTTTTTTGTTTTTATTCTTTCTTAATCATATATTTTTTTTCTACAAAATCATTAGATTGTTTCTTACAGGTATCAGTTTGATAGGCGAAAATATGTAAATATTGACGTACAATATTTTATATTTTTTCGAGTTCAACCGCTACGAGTGAAGTACATTTCTTTGCTGTACATTTTATGTTGAATGAATTATCATGGACTTTTCAACGCGGGACCGTACAGATTTCGACCGATTTATCACTATTACGAGCATATTACTATCACGATTTCCTCGAATGAACTATTATTTTCCTGTAACATTTTAAAGCTGCAGAATATTATTTACGATTTATCGTTAGAGATTTTGATCACTATTTTATCACATAAATTTCCATTGTTCTTTAAATAATCGAATTCCCGACTTATATTCTGTACATATTCTTGTTTAATGATTATTTGACTTTCTTTGATATTCCATAATTTTACGAATTCCACGTCCGATGTACAAATTATTTCATATTTTCGGGGTACAAGAAGGAACTTTTCGGAAGTCTCCAGGATTCGCAATATTATACAATATTACACAATTATTTTTTATATCAGCGTTTAGATCTGAATTCCTCAATGAGATCAACCGGCTCGCGATTTTTTTAAGCGCATTTTATTATTTAAAAACTGACCCTAAGACGTATGGGATGTGTAGCACTGTTTTTCATCATGCTTTTCATTTTTATGTTCTATGAGAACATTGATTTTTTATGGATTTCGATCATAAATTAACTATATATTATACCCCAGAAATTAATTTTTTCTCAGTTTTGTATACACATATCTTTGTCGAAATCAATATGTTGTTAGTTTTCACCCAAATAAATGCAAACTACAGTGAAGGTGAGCATGAAACTTAATTTGGTCGGAACGTCTATTCAAGTACAGTACTTTTAAAATAACTCGTTTTTTTTTTTATTAATCATGTTTTTTTGCCTTTTATGAATTTATTTCAGTTCGGTGACCTCCAACGATATAATATGTTTTTGTAATATTGATAAAATGTCCCAGCGGAAGGATTGAAAGTACGATTACAAGTATCTCTATTATAAAAGTTAGCTACACAAATATTTCAACTGAGATTATGATAAGAAATCAAATAGAATATTAAATTAAGAAAGTTAAGTGGCAAAATATTTGAAAGTATTTAAAAAATTATAAAAAAAATTTATTCTGTGCTAAGTGAGTACATAAGTATTTAATAAAAGAGTTTAAAATGTTTAAATCACAAAGTTCAGACTTCTGAGGTTTACATATTTTATTTTAAATACGACTTCAAATTTTTTATAGAAAAAAATGGTCTTGTAATTTTATAAGGTCTTTTTTATAAATTTAAATATTTATAAAAATAATATAAATCAAAACTTTTGAGTTATAATTTTTATTTTAAGTACTATTGGAAAAATATTTATAATCCTATTTCAAATTTATTTGAACATTTTAAAATTGTTCAACAGTAAGGAAACCGCTTTCTATTTTAAAAAGTTAAGCTTCATAAAAATATACCCTGATTATACCTATTATACCTATTTTACCCTATACCTAATAATTAGGTAATTATTACAATAGCAATTTTTTTTCAGTTTATTAATTAAACTATAATTTATTTTATCTTACTGTAATTATAAAATTTGCAGTAAATAAAAGTTATAATTATAAGTTAGATTATCCCATAAAATCGTCATGGTTAGACTGAGAAAAATTTCAAGAACAGATGTAACACATTAATCACCGGTATAGAACCTTAATGATTTTACTCTATAAGAGATTTTTTTTTAATCTATCGTACCTATTAAGTCTTAGCAATAAGGAATACAGTACAGTATTACATTTTGCTTTTTCCTACTACGACTTTTTTCTTACTGTACACAGATTTCATATTTATTTCACCGCAAGCTGCTTATTGTGCGTAGATATATATATATATATATATAGGGACATATATGTATTGTATGTATATGCTCAATTTCTGTGTCGTTTACTATATAGAAAGCTACAAATAACACACACATATATAGAAATATATACAAAGTACATTTCATAAATATATGAGTGTATGTATGTATGTGTGTGTGTATATGTATGTATACATAGAACTCGCACGGCTGCAGAGCTATAAAAACAAACCGCCTAATAGACGTATATAGGTGGAAGGGGCCCCAAAAAGCAGTCAAAAGTATAGTCAGTGCAACATATTGTTTTTATACATCGCATCATCGCGGATCCCCTCTATCCTACGACACTTGCATTATATTTATACGATGTGACGTTTTCACGGTTGTTACGGTAACGGTGGGGGTGACCCATGATGAAAGAGAGAAAGAGAGGGACAATATGTTACAAACAAGTTCTATACTGTCATCCCTTTTTTCCCTCCGATCTAAGGGTTCCACACAAATCGCTGTGACCGTCTAATATCTGCACCTGCTATCCTCCCCTACTCTTTTTTTCTGTGACGTAAGACGTATGCGCGCACGTGTTACCGCAAAATTCAAGAATAAAATAAAATAAAAACGATTTATTTACACACACACACAAACTTCTATATATAAATATATATATATATATA
>NW_020273616.1:43337-168627 GCF_003268045.1 Sipha flava | reverse complement strand
ATATATATATATATATACATTACAACTTCTTTCCTTTATAGATTTATTACTGGAACAAACGACTCCCTTTAAGACCGTAAAAAAGAGACCAAAAACTTTTAGCCACAAACTGCGTCCACCAATAAAAAGAAAAAACGATAAATGGCACCAAGTTTTTATGTTGACAGTTAAATATATAACCTATGGTAAATGATAATATATATTACAAACATTACTTTAAAATACAGAAAATTAAAAAAAATTAAGTATTTAAGTGCAAAAGTAATCATTATTAAAATAAATAAATAATTATTTTATATATGATAAAATAAATATACGAGTAAAGTTATTAATTTTAGTTTTTTTTTTTTTTTTTTTTAATAACATTTACATATTATAACCATAGCAAATTATCACGTATGTAAATATGATATACACTACAAATATATTACTATATTTCAAAATAAAATTCTTAGCTGCTAAATTTAAATTTAAAAAATAATAAATAATACATTTTCCGAATCTATAACAATTTAAAATCTATCTTGGTATCTACTGTAGTGAGCCGGATTATTCTAACCTGGATTACTACACTACGTAGTATAATTTACCTCATGACTTATTTGTAGATTTCTTTTTAGTGATAGTTGATCCATTTGACCAGCCATTCTCAACCAGTCGTATGTATAGGAAATTGATGTGGTACGATATTATTATTGTGTTTAACAAAATTGAAAAGTGATAACACTGCATCTCGTTTACGCACATTCAAAATTTTTTACCTGAAAATTAACAATTCGTTTGCGCACAACGAAATCAGTCATTTACCTGAAAATAAATAACTCGTTTGCACACAACGACACATTCACACACATGACACGTTAAGTTTCAGTAGTTATGGACTATGGATATGGACGGTATAGTGGTGACTATTGTGTTGACGACGTAAACTTTAATATGACGTAGAAATTTCTAATAATTTTGAATCTCGTTGAGGAAAACAATGTTTTAATATTGATAATTATAAATTTTGTAAATACCGTGTTTTAATGAGTGGATGTTCAAATTTTAGATGCACTAAGAAAAAATGTCCTGCGAGTGTTATTGTTAATTAAACAAAATAATAAAAGTAACCAACTTTCACAATTACGAGGAGTATAATAATCAACGATAATAAGCAAACAAGTTTTGACACTAGGGATTTTCGTCACAGGTAGCCAAAATATATGTGCGCAATCGGGTTGTACATTTTTGCGCAAACGAGTTATAAAAAAGGTAAATGTGCGCAAACGAGTTGTAGCCCGTGATAATCTGGATAAAAATGTCATGATTTATAAGAAAACTCTAAGTAAAAATATATCTCAACATTTAAAACCATTTTTTTTTTCAATATTAAATATATGTAGCGATAAGGTTAAGTTTTTAAATTAATATATTACTACTTTCGCGAATAAAAAAATCGTGGCAATATAATATTGGTTTAGTAGGTATTTACTGTGTATTATATAATATTAAATTATATATTTCTGTATTACAATACAACACGTAAAAAAAATCATATTTATTAATCCGGTTAATATTCTGTTCTTTTTAAATGCAATTTCCAGGACCAACGCATATGGAATAAAAACATTCTTGATTGCACAACAAGATATATGTTTAAATAATTTTATACTGTGGTTAGTAGGTCACTTGTTACAATGATGTCATTGATTAATATGATTGAAATTATGTGTTTTGAAATCAGAGCATATTTCAATCAAACATAGTTATATTATAATAAAATATGAAGAAGTAAAAACCCACAATCAATATTTGGTTACAGACGAATTTGAAGTGGCACAATATTTAAATAGAAAAAAGATATTTGTTTTCAAGTATTTCAAGTAAGTTCAAACACCGAACACAATGGTATATCTGCTATAACAAATAATACATAAAAAATAAAAATAGTGCGAAATATAGGGTGATACACAGGAGTCGAGTGAGATACATGAAAAAGGTGACTGATTTAAGTAACTATAATTATTATTCTCATACGTAATAAAATGTACTATTAGCTTCAAAAAGCAATTCAAAATGAAGAAGGGACAGGTGGATCAGTTTGTATTTTTAAACATAGTTTATATTAGTATAGGAGAAAGGTTAGATACCTTATGATTTTATAAGATCATAATTATAATAATTATCAACTTATGATGTTCTAATCGGGTTGATTCGACTAACTTTAACTAAAAAGAAAAAATTAAATTCATTTTTTGGACTTTGATTTAATTAATTTAACAATAACATTCAAAATTATTATTACAATATGTAAAGAATATTAAAATCCAGTTAATTTTTCAACACCTTATGCGGTTATTATTTTTATACAACAAAATTATTAATATCGCTTAGTTGAAATTTACTAAATTACTAGAACGATTTAACGAATTCGTTAAAATATCTCCAATATCCATCCCATTGTAATTTGGGCAAACGTAAATTGTGCCCGGTATTTTACAGGTACAAATTTCTGTATAGTAAATTGCTCCTAATAGAAAAATAATTTTTATGATAGTCATTTAATATTACCTAGATATCACAAGGAGGCAACAATCACTGTCCTCCAAAAAAAATTTTTTGGTTTACTTGAAATGAATAAATTAATTAATAAAAATAGGAAAATTAATTTTTTTTTTTAAATATTTTTTATTAAGTTAAAAATGTTAATGATAAAAAATACAGTTATAAGTTATCTTCATAGTAATGAGACATCATCTTCACATATTCAGCCCTCGTAATAGTGTTTTCATTGTATTGTTGAATATATTTTTCCATTTTTTTAAATTCTTTTTTTTTGATTTGATGTTTTGAAATATAAGAACAAATGAAATGTATGAAATGTATGGACCTATAATGTTCATTTATGCTATTAATTTTTATATAAATTTCAGATTGTAACTGTAATATTTTATCCATAAAATTATAAATTTGAGGTTACTTAGATAGTAGATACTATAGGCGCAATTTAACTATACCTATTTTAGAACCGAAAAAAATTCCTGGTGCAATTTACTATAGTATTTTTACTACCTATTTAATGTGGGCGCCCTGTAATTTTGTAATACTTATAAAAATACTTTGTGACTTCTCAAATATTTAAAAAACTGTTGTTGAATTCAATGGACAAGTTGTGGAAACTTGTATACTCATAATGTATTAAAATCAAAAGTTTTATAATTTTCAATTATAAAAGTAATTGAGGATTTTGGTTAAATTTTTTCAAAATTTAAACAATGCCTTTTTAATTAAAACAAAAAGACATATTGTAGTAAAAACAATACATTTATATAGTTTTATTCAGCATATAAAGATATACATTTATTGAAATATATAGACTTCGATCAAAGTATTGCTAAAAATATATAAATTGTTATGAACAAAGTATCACTTATAAACAACATTTGCACACCGATAATACTTATATTATACAAATAAAATGTTATACTATCCGTATGTGCTTTCAAAGTCAAAAAAAAAAATTAAATCAATGCAATAGATGTATACGTTATAATTACAATAATAATACTCTGTATACCTAATATGATAAAATGAAAACGCGTTTAATGAAATTCATGCAGCACCCTAGACATCGAAAGATCGTATTTATTAATTCGTATTACGTCAAAAAGGGGTGAAATTCATACGTATCTCCATACAGTATATTATTTATGCGTGCGTATACGCATACCCTCCACGCATTACGCGCGCGCGCTGTGCACCTCTGTCTTTCTCTAATGGCAATTCAATGGTTATAAATGCCTAGCGCTAGCCGTTCCCTGTCAGCCGTTTATTAGCATAATATATATATATCACCATATGTATGAGTAAATGTGTGCGTGTGGAGCGCATTTTTCCCCTTTGTATGTGATGTCGACGACAGTCAAAAAAAAAAAAAAAAAAAAACAAAAAACAATGAGTTCTGCGGTAGCCGAATGTATTGTGACGACCCTGGGGCAGGGGAAATAGAACGTGACTTCGATTGCGGGAACCCATTCATATATATATATATTTATATATATACATTTTTATCACTCCCTACTATTTATAGGGATTGAAAAAACACGTGTTTTACGCACAGAGGGTAGATGGGGGCGTTCGTGGACACTATATATGTATACACATGGTAGTGCTACGTCACGGAGACGCAATTCATTGAATTACAGCGTGTAATTGCGTAATTGATCGTTTTCGGATTGACGTTAACGAGGCGGCGGACTGAGTGCTTAGGGTACTAAGTTCGACTATTCGATCTGTTACGATAATCTATAATGGTCCAATGTCTAGTCGTGTGGCTTTATGGTCGGCGGTATGTATCGCACACGAATTATCAATATTTCTATCATAATATAAATTATAGTATATTACAAGTATACGTACTGTAATCACGATTAATAATCATAGGCGCAACTATAAAGGGCTTGGGGAGGTTAGCACCCCTAAATATTTCAATAGCCCTCCCAGATGAAAAATATTGAAGCACTTCTTAGCAACCTTAAGTATAGATTCTCCAAAGAAAGTTTACTCATGGCAAGCTCAGTTGACTGTTTTATTAAAATGGATTTTGTTGAAAGCTTATATTTTATAAATCATTACAAGATTAATATTATATTTTTTTCTAAATTAATTTATTGTAATATTTAATTTTTTTTAGTATGTTTTAATAATAGGTATTCATGCTTTAATATCAGAAATGACTATAGCAAGAAACTGCATGGGAACTATTAAACCTGATTTCAATATCAATGATATTAGTAAAGTGATTGAAAACCATGTTTATCCCATTCTGAATAAGTTGTGACAAGTATCAATAAGTATTCCCTTAATTAAGCTCAGCTACGTGCAAAAGATCATTTTCTTTTATGAGGCGTATCAAAAATTGGTTACGAACCAGCTACATGAACCGTTTTACAAATTTGGCTGTTCTGAATATTGAGAGAGATGTTGTTAACTCAATAAATAATGCAGATATTTTAGAATTGTACTGTACTAAAGACAGAAAATTTGTTAAATTTGTTAAAAATTAAATTTTAATTTTAGAATTGAATTTGTATATATGTGTTATTAACTTGTGAACTACGGTGGATTTGTTTGAGGGGGGGGGGGGTGATAATGAAAACTAGCCTTGCTAAAATATAAACGGAACCTATAATATTTAGTATTAATAAATTTTGTCTGTATTTAAATTTATTTGACGGGGTGGGAGCATAATCACTGCGGGTCTGTGTTGTCTTTTCGCTAAAAAGCCCCCCTCAAAAAATAAACCCTAATTGTACCTATGTTAATAATATGTTAGCCGAATAATTATACAAAATTAAACTGAAAATGAAAATAAGTAATCGTAGAGCAAACATTTTCTTCAAACGTGTCTTTAGTTAATAATTGAAAAAAAAAAAACTGGAGTGAAATTTTCTAATCAAAATTATTAAAGTAAATTTTTTGGTTTCTAATATAACTAAAATGAAACTGATGGTATTTTAGTATCGTTTTTTTATTTTATTTTATTACCTATGAATTATTTGGATATAGTTCTAATGATATTTAACTCTTGATTATAAATTGAAACTAAATTGAAACCAGTTAATCGTAAATATTTAATATAATACATCCACAAGAAATTTATTTTTATTGATATAATTTGGAATGTTCTACAATACTTCGCTATTATTCAATTAGCATTTCTGTTAAATTCGTATAAGTCAATTTATTTAACACCTTTTTTTTTTTCATTAATTTGTAAAATTTCAATATCGAGTTATTATCAATATCTAGTTATTTATTCACTTTTACTTTATAGTAATGTTCTAAAAGCAAGATTTTTTAAATAATTTAAAATCTTTTAAGCTTTTAATTTATTTTTAAAATAAGTAGTACTCAAAAAGTTACTTGAAAATGAAAACAAAGCAGAAAAAACGTAAATATAGTGAAATAGAAAAACTAACAAATCGAAAACTTCAACATTCAAATTATAATGCAACTGAAATTCAAAATCAATTATCTGATATTTCCTTGAGTTCATCGTCGTCATCGTCAGATTTTGAATTCACACAATGCACTTGTATACCAATGACATTATCAGAAAAAAAAAAGGGGCCGCACAAATTTCATTTCTCTAAAGCTTGTTGCTGCATTAGATCGATGTAAATTAAGTGTACGGGACTCAGTTTATATTATTCAAGCAACAGATGAAGCATTGGGTAACAATGTTGATAGTTTGGTTATAAATAAATCATCTATACATCGATGTCGTGATGCTTTACGAGTTGAACGTGCCAATAAAATTAAAACCAATTTTCAAAGTTCTATTCCTAGTTATATAACTGTAAACTGGGATGGAAAAATACTACCAACGTTAAATGTTAGAGACTCAGGTATTGATAGATTTTCCGATTGTTTTAACCAGTAAGAATCAAGATTTGTTTATTGGTATCCCAAAGTTAGAAAAAATCAACGGGAAAAGAACAAGCTAATGCTATATATTATGCATTAGAAAATTGGGGCGTAACAGATATTGTTCAAGCTCTATGCTGTGATACCACCGCTTCAAATACAGGGCGTTTAAATGGTGCATGCGTTTTATTGGAGCAAAAATTGGGAAAAGACTTACTTTACCTACCATGTCGCCACCACATATACGAAATAATTTTACGTGGCGTTTTTGAAACTGTACTTCCTCATACAACGACAAGTCCTGATAACCCACTATTCAAAAAGTTTCGAAACAATTGGAATAAAATTGATATTAGAAATATAACTTCTGGTATAGACGACCTTGAATGTTGTACTGCTTTAGAAGATGTACGAAATAATATTCTCCACTTTTGTCGAGCTATGTTGCAAAATAAATGTTAAAGAGATGACTATAAAGAATTACTTGAGCTATCTATAACATTTTTGAATGGTAATTTGGACAACAAATTTAAAATACGTCCACCTGGAGCAATGCATCAAGCTCGCTGGATGAATAGAGCTATTTACTGTTTAAAAATATATATTTTCCGAAATCAATACTCTTTATCAACCTCTGAAAAAAACGCTATTCGTGATATTTATGGGAAAGAAATTGCATGCTCGCTAAATGTAGTAAATGACACAGCGGAAAGAGCAGTTAAACTTATGGAAGATTTTCACGGAACTTTAACCAAAGATGATAAGAAGTCTGAGTTGCTATTACAATGTATACAAGAACACAGAAGACTATATCCTGATTGTAAAAAGGAAACATTGAAAAAACAATTTTAATTAATAAAAATTCATAATATAATTTTGAGAAAATAGTACTTTCATACACAAAATTCAATATATCTTGTAAATTATAATAAATAAGAAGAAGTATGTAAGAACATAATTTATAGACAATTTTATTATATTTAAAATATATTCTGTAACAAGTTTTAATTTTCCTAATTGTAAATGAGTTATATATGAAAATGTAAAATATATCATTAAATTATTAATGAATTAATATACTCAAATTTCAAATTCAAGTCGGCACGGGTTAACCTTAATAGATTGACTTAAAACTTTTTGTAGTTCGTTTTTGTAGGCATATACACAAATTAAGTGGGTGAGACCAACAAAAATGCAAAAAAAAAAAAATTTAAGGAACACCCTAATGAATACTTAATAATAATTAGTAGTTATATTTTCAATATATTTGCATTATAATATTTTTCAATTACAAATTGAATTTTAAGTATATAAGTATTATGGAGGTTATTTTAAATGATTAATGACTGACAATATACAAGCACCTTAAAGTGAACGACATGAAATGTCATGACAGTTTATGAAAACCTGCTGAATATTACCGAAATGAGCAAACGAATAGAACAAACATATTCAAGTTCCCCTCAATATCGTAACGTTTAAACATTTGAAAACAACAACGTCCGATTTAAATTTTTATGATATAATCTTAACTTATTTTCTATGTTCTATAGGAATGGACTTCCAATTTTAGTTAAGCTATTTAATAAAATTAAGATATAAATTGTTTGTATTTTAAAAATATTAATATACGAATTAATGAATAATTAAGAAAAATAATAAAATTGTGATTTTTATAAAACTTATGGTACAGAAGCCTAGAAATTTAAAATTTTTTTTAAAACTAAAATCGAAGGACTAGAATTAGGTTAATTGTATTCCTTGATATTGGTCTAAAAACGTGAAAATAATAGGCTGCTCAAACGCCCTTAATGCTATTTTTTCTATAAGTACTCTTCATATTGAATTTATTACTAAATAAACATTAAAAGATTACAAAATGTGTATCGCAATCCTATTGTATTGTTAAATAATAATTGTATAGTAAAAGGTTAAAAAATTATTGTATGGAACTATCAATAATAAGTATACCAATCCATTTTTAAAATGTATGAAAATAAATATAATAAAAGTATTTTATGCCACCTTTAATCGTGTATAATTTGTTTATAATATCTTACCTCCCTTTTTTAGAGAGAAAAGGAGAAAAGCTGTAGAAGTTTCTTTTATACTTGTTTTTAATTTTTATTTGAAATTTAATGTCTGCAAACAAGGCTAATCTGGGAGGTCTAGGGTATCTGGACCCCCCCCCCTGAAATTTCTTCAATATTTTACGAATATTTAAAATACTTATTTATTTTTAATAACAACATAAATATTTTCAGTCAAAAATGACTTAAGCTCCAATTAATCATTGACTGCTTTTAATTTTATATCATAATATCATATGAAAATATGATATTAATTTTAGTAAAAGAAGATTAAAACTTTTTCTCTGTATTACATTAATGTTTTAACTGAAATAAATTGTGCCACGCGTTGTTTTACCTCCTTGTTGATCAAAAACAAATTGAAATCGTGACTTAATTTTGATCCATTAAAAAAAAATTTAAAAACATATTTATATAAGATGTTACTATAGGCGAACAAGTTTAGTTAACAGAAATATACCTATTAACTCTTTCTGTATCACTTGAGACATATTTTGTTTTTAATAATTTATTTGTTTTTTTTGTTTTCTTAATGACTATTATGGTGCACATTTGTACCTTTGTATGGATTATCTTTGGCGAAAAAAAAAATCAAATAATATTATTTAGTATTTACACGCAATAGGTTAGGAGTACAGGCCTATTTTATAATATTATATCGGACGTAATTATTTTAGAACTACAGGCTCAACTCAAATGATTTGGGTTTGTTAATTGCTTTAAGTAATCCAAATACCCAATACAATGTCACGGCTGTAAGTAAATAATATAAAGACAAAAAAGGAAAAAAAAATATAGTCAAGTACCACATTTAACTATCGTAGTGATTATCACATAAACAATATGAGCTGCCGAGTACCGACAAGCAATAATTCATTATTTTGTCTCTATTGTGATATCGCACAGCCCGTTATTGTACAATAACAATAATAGCGTCAATAACCTGGTATTATCACGTCACTGTTTCGGTGACGGAAACTCATGCAGTGTACAGCAACTTTATTATAACACTGTCTATCTAAACCGAATAATGGAATCGCGTTATAATCAAAGGTGATGTCATAAACCTGCGACTTTCCTGGACAAAAATAATAACCGCATAATTTAGTCTATATTATGCATCGGTTGGAAAGACAACATTTCAATTTTCTTATTAAAAGAAAGGTATTAAAAGAAATCACGGGATTTGAACTTGCACTCCTGTCCATCACAGATGAAACCACTACGCGCTGGGACACGAACAAAATGGTCCTTGGAGCGGGAATAGGAGGACTATATAACGCTACTACCTAGTCAACTTTGTACGTCATTAAGCGATGGGCAGACGTATCTGAACATCTTCTGTGATGGGAGAAAGCTATGAATACATCGAATATGCTGTTTCGAACCATATCTGGTGGATCCTCTTAGTTTACCGAACTTTGAACCATCGATCGCTGCAGTCGCAGCGAAAATCTGGTGGTCGGTTGATACCGGCCGATGGATGAAAATATGACTGGATTCGTCACCAAGGTCGTCGAAGACGTTTCGATTTAATCTTGACTGTACCTTTTGAATCGATCTCTAGATTGGGCGAGCCCTATTTTCCCTGTAGTCTCTAAGGTGCGATAGAGAACCGTTCACACGGTAGAGCGGTGTCATTACTTGCAACCATCTCGATCTTTGTCTAACCAGTGATGGTTTATGAATGGTACACCGGTAGATCGGTCATAGAGGCGTGTCAAGAGATTCATCTGCACGTCGGCCGATATTGTTTGACTCAGTCAAATAGGTTGAACTCGTCGGGACTCGTTCAGAGGTGCGGAAAATCCGGACATTACGATGTCATTGTGATATTAGCCAAACGGCAGGTTGATGTTGGCCTTAAATAAAGCGGTGCAAGAGTGACCCCGGTCTGTCGGGGGATATTCGTGAACTTCTGCGGCTCGTCAGTAGCTCTCAGAGCTAAATTGCATAGCACAAAAATCAGAAATATCAGATTTTTTTATTCTCGGTTAGGTAAGTTAGTTGATTCTAAGCGAATTTTACCAGCAGTTGGACAATTTCAAAAGTAGCATTACCCTCCACGGGTGCTTAAAGAAGTAAGATGTGGTGTATCCATGGTTCAAGACATTGATATTGACGAAAAATATTTGGTGTTCTGTAATCGCGGCGCCCCCAAGATATCAGACGTGTTTACAGGTGCCTCGTCGGGGTGGTCGTTCGGCCGATGACAGTGGGGGTGGAGTGCGTGATGAAGTCGACGCGGCCGCGAATTCAATAAACGGCGAGCGCATGACGGTGGCGACAACGGGACGGTGCGAACGAGGTGGGCATTAGTAGCACCTCGAGGGTCACTCGCACTGAAGTCGAAAAGCCCCGCGGCCACGCGCGCGCCCCATAAACGGCCCGATGTCTAAATGTGCCGCGCGCGTGCGAATCAATCGCGTACGGCGTGCGTGCGATTAACCGCCACGCGCGAACGCTAAGGCGGCCGCGGTGACGCGCGCGTGTACGATCATTATTGTCGCGGTCGTTCGAAAACCGCGTGCGATGTGCTAGTACACAACCGTGTCCGTTCGCACGCGGTTTTGTTCCTCGGAACCGGTACAACGTTTAATTGCCCGGGCGGCGTTGCAGCGACGGCCGTACGATTAGCACCGGGTAGACCCGCCGCCGTCACGTTTATGCTTGCGATGCATTTACTCGTATACCGACGGTTCCCGAACTCGGGGTCGCCTATATTTCCATTGCGGGTCGCAAATAATTAATTAATTGACATATTTTTACGTTTTTTATTTCATTATTAGTTTTTTTTTTTAATAGTGTAAAATTTAAGTTTAATTGTTGGAAAATTTAACGTCGAAATACTGATTGTTATACGGAATATTTTATTTTCACTGTTTTATATTTTTTTTTATTTTTTTTTTTTATAAAACGTTTAACTTTAACAAAAACTGGCGAACATAATTTACCTTTATGAAATCAAGATCTTTTGGTTCTCGAACGTTTAATGCGATGCAATGTGGTCACAGTACAAAAGTTTACTTTAACACTTAGGTGTCCAATAGCCTACTAATAGAAAAATCCTTAGTCGAGTTTCTTCTATCTTATACAGTCGATACATCACTGTGTTCAGAAATCCTATTCTGAAGAAATACTGAAAATTATTTTCATTATGTTTTTAAACAATACAATCCTTACACATTTAATATTTTTCGCCAATTTTATTATAAATTAAATGTATTTATTTTTTAATTAATTCATATTAATTTACAATTTATTATTTGATAATCTTAACTTGCCTATCCATGTCATATTATTTTTGGAAAATTAGTAAGTTTTGTGCGTCATGTGTTTGTTTAGAATCCAAACATTAAACACATGTTCTGTACCTTAACTGATGTGTAGAAAATTTGTTATGCATGCGTTAGTATAATTAAATCCCAAATTCAGGTTTTTTTCTAAATATTACAAGTACTTTATAGAATGACATTATGCTAGCTAATAATTTTTATTTTTCCACTCACTTGTCATAATCCTGACGGCAATAGAGTTTTGCGTTCCAAACAAAACACGACCGATCAAGCTTCAACGCACACGTCGAGCACTTGAGGCATCGTTCGTGGTAAGACCGACCGGACACTCTCATTATGTATCTATCTACGATTTTACATTCGCATTTAGCGCAGACGGCAGACACTGTCGCCGATTCTGATGCGTCGTCTCCGTAAATTGGTTCCATTTTCATTTTAACTACGCCCAAAGCCGTCTTCATCTCGATCCCTTCGAAAAAAGAACAAAAATATTAATTTAAACGTTGTCGAATAAAATATTATTTTATGTTTTACACACCCACAAAGCACTATTAAAAAAAACATACGCGTACCAATAGGCTTAGTCTAAATTCTCTAAATTCTACATGAATTAAAAATAATTTCAAAGATTATCAAAATAACATTCAAGTTTCAATGTTAGTTATTGTAATTAATTTATAAATACATATATATACAGTTGGATCACCTTAATCCGAACACAGGCTGATCCGAAACACGCGATAATCCGAATGGGCTTGAGAATTATCGATATATTATATGTACATGTACCTATATCATAATAATAATACATATAAATTGTACATCACACGTTTATATACGATTAAATACGACGAATATGTTCGATAATTGTGTGTCATATTACATAGTGAGTAGTTCACACCTTGTGTTTCAAATTAATTTGTTAAAATGGCCCCTCGTAAACATGTAACGTTAAAATTACAAGATAAGTCAGAAGTGATAAAGCTGATAATAAAAAGACCAGCTACAGTGCCACCTCAAGACGATTTGGAATAGGTGTATCTACCATCAGTGACATAAAAAAGAACAAGAACAAAATAGAGAAATTTATCAGTGAAACCGAAAATAGTCAGGTAAGCGTAAAAAATTGAAACAACCAATATATCCGAATGCCGAGAGTGCGGTTTTCATGTGGTTTATTCAATAAAGACGTTTACACGTTTCACTGAATGATGAAATGCTTTGTGAAAAATCCCGATGTTTTCACCACCAGTTCTCAAAATCACCATGCTTATAATGCGTGCAAAGATTAGTTAGACAATGTCAAAAAGCATAATTGGATTAAGCGTCTAAACAATTCTGGCAAAATAACTTTTGAGTGAAGAGGACTCCATTAAACCATTTCAGGAAAAGCTTGAACAATTTATCATTCAAAAAAAATTTTAAATCAGAACAAATTTATAATGCTGATAAATCTGAATTGTTTTGGTGATTGTTGTCTGACCACATTTTAGTGTCATTTATAGAAAAGATTGCTCCCATTAAAAAAATTATGAAAGAACGGATCACTTATTTAGCTTTGCACTAATGCAACTGACAACCGTAAGCTTTGTTTAATTGTTGTGGGAAGAACTCATAAACCTCATGCATTTAAATCGGTTGCACTTCCTGTGTGCTACCGTCAGTGTTGGAAATAAATAATGCTAATGTTATCAAGATAAGGATGAAATATAATATGTCCAAATTCATCTAGATAAAGATAAAAGATAATTTCATTTTTATCTAAATAAAAAAAAAGATACTTTCAAAAAATTTTATTTTTTGGTCAATATTTCATATTCTAATAATATCTATGAAGATTAAATTATAATCAGGGGCGTATTTAGAAATGTCTTATAGGAGAGGGGGCACAAACAAAAAGTTCAAAGTATACATAGTTATAACTTTTCCATCTCAAAAAACTATTGTTATTCATATACAAATAATCAAAATACAAGTGTTTAATAGAAACATAACATTTTATTACACAAATTCATAATAAAACATATTTTTAAATATAATTTTTGTAATTACAATAACTGAAGACGTCTGGGGTGTTTATTAGCATATGTATCAACTACTTCTTCAGGTTTTATAATTATTTCAGGGCGTATATTAAGCAATGCTAATCCGTTTAATCGGTAGTATCATATTAACATGATATATTGATATTCCAGTATTTCACCATGTGTCCGTGCGTAAAAAATAAGAGGGCCTACAATAATAAATAAAGCATAAAATACGGTGAATGAGGGGAGGGCATGGGTCCCATGGGCCCACCCCTTAAATACGTCTCTGATTATAGTTATTATTATTAATAGGTACCTAGGTGTTTAATGTTTATTGTAGTAATGTAGTGTACCATTAAGCAATATTTATATCTATATAATGTACAATATTTAATGACAGTTAATCACTAAAATTTTACCACAAAAAAAAAATGAAAATTGCTCTGGATAAATATACATAAAAAATTATTTTAAGTTAACAATATTGTTTTCCATATAGTATTAATTTAATGATTTTCATTATTTTATAAGTAGTTACGACATTACGGGTTTCAAGAGTGAAGTAATAACTATTCAGCGTATAAGTTACATGTGTATACTAAATTCAAATACCTGCTATATTTGAAACTTCCATGGAAAAATATTAAATTAAGTTTAAAAATACTAAAAATATTTTCCAGACATGAAAATACAAATAAAATGTCATACCAAGAAATAATAATTACTTATTAATAATAAACAAATTATGATTATGAATACAAAATGTATTTGTTCTAATGGACTGAAGATAACGTGGAAATATACAAAGAACTAATTCCTGTTGATGGAGTTCCTAATGTTGTTTAGACGTTTGAAGGACAAGGCGATACGGATAAGACGTAAGGAATCAGTGTTAAAAAAATAACTCAATATTTTAAATAACTTGGTATGTAATTGTATACACTTATAAATTAATAATAGTTATAATTGTATTCATTGTCTTTTTCAACTATTTATAGATAAATAAAAATAAATTTTAGAATTCGATTGCACAAAATTTTTTTTTTTTTTTATCACAGGTAAATGATGACTCTTTATCTCATTTGGATTAGGGTGACCTTACTGTATATAATATTATATATTATAATATATATTTATATTAAATGTATCACACCAAATTTACATAAATAATGTTGGATTATTAAAATTTTTATAATAATATATCAACTGTCTTAGTTAAAATCTCAAATATTTAGTACTGATTATTGACAGTGTCAAATTTAAATAATTCTTATGATCAGGGCTCGGGAATTAAAGCATTTGCTTATTTCTATGGATTAACTTAAAATGTAGCAGAGTGCTATAGAAGTGTATGTCTAGTTATAACACATACAATTATGAAATTTGAAAGTGCCTTTTTTAGCTTTTTTCAGCGATTTTTCAAAAAAAATGCTTATTTCCAGCTTTTCTGATTATTTTTGCTTATTTGAACAGTTTTTTTTACGTTTTTATAGTTTTCTCCTTGATAAAATTAAAAATTAAAAATAATTCTCATCTTATCTATGTTGTCACGTAGTTCATCGCCGTTCAAGGCATCGGTGTATGGTTAACAAAGATATTCCAACGTTGAAAATAGAACATCAAGAACAGAGAGAACAGTTTATATTTTATTTTTCAGAAAATGCCTTAGAAAATTCATAAAATCCTTAAAGTCTTGAAAGTGTAGATTTATTTTGATTGCGTTTGATTTTTTAGTTAGAATTTTATAGTTTTTTTTTTTTTTATAAATATTTTTGCTTAATTTAAAATTTTTTAAATGCTTATTTTAGTGCTTATAATAAATAATAATATAAAGCGCTTTTTTAAGTGCTTTTATTTATGATTTTAAGTGCTATAAGTCCCAAGCCTTGCTTATGATTCTTCAATTTCATTAATTTCTCTGATTAAATGGCTAAAACTTTTATCGAATTTCATAAAAAATTTTCAAACCTTTAACTTTAATTTTTCTTTTTTTTTTTCTTTTGTTAATTATTTTCACACATCTTAAAATATGAGATACACGATCATTTAAAACAAAAATAATTTGGCATAATATTAAATAAAAAATAAGTAAATTAATCAATTACACAAGTACCTATTAGTGATGGAAATGAAATCCGGATTTTGAATTTTAGAATTTAAAAATCGGAGATTTGGGTTTATTATTCCGAATTTCTGTATTCTAATTATATAACTTTCATTACACCTCTTATTAGTCGTTATTTCAATTATCGGACAAGATGATGATGATCTAAATAAGATTTCTTAATAATTGGTAAACACTTCAAGTCTTACGTACCATTATTTTTGGAGATACAACTAATAGGTAATAACTAAAATTAATTTTATGATATCCGACTTATATATTTAACATTACACAAAAACTTGTATATGAGATTCTTAATTAGTTTAAGTCAAAATATCATTTAATTTTGAGAATGTTTAATTATTTTATATTTACTATAAAGAGTTCTTGAAAAAATACTAATTCAATGTTTGCAAATCCAAAATCCGGATTTTAGAATCCGAAATCCGGGTTTACAGTAAAATCCGGATTTTAAAACTTTAGTGAATCCGGATTTTTCCCATCACTAGTACTTATATAATACATAATATATAAATTACCTTATGATAACTCGATTGATTCATCAGTCCAAAGTCAGTAATCAACTAAATTTAATATAAATTAAAAGTCATCATACATACTAACAGTAAATATGTGTAAGATTATTTGAAGATAAAAATTATTTAAATTGTTATGCAATAATACAATTGTATAATTGTCCATTATATGAATGGAAATTAAATAAATTATAAAAACTAAACTTAGCAGCCACTAAGCATTCAAAAACCATGCATTATATTATAATTAATACTTAAATCAATTTGAAAATAAAATTTTAAAAATCCTTACATTATTTTTTTATTTGCAAGATTTTTTTATAAACATTATGTATTATTATTAATAATATTTATATAAAAAAAAAAAATGCATGTCAACAAATAATAAAAATATCTTTACAGTTTTATTTTTAAATTATATTAAGTATTGATTTCGTATTTTCTTGCATTTCAAAAGTTGAAACCATAATTGTATTTAAATAAATTATGGTTGTACATAAAATATGAACTTTTTTTATTATAAAAATACTTTTGTTTATATTTAGAATCTTTACTCTAGATTAGTACAACGATAAAATTATATATATTTCATATCTTATTTTAAATAATCATGACCCAACTAACAGTTTTATTAAATTTCGTACAACTAATTAATTTATAGGTATGTTCGAGTGCATTTGCCACATTATTGCTTGAAATTCTTTCATGGTATTTTTGGTTCATGCTGATGATGGCAATAAAATTCTTATTTTATTATACTCACGATGATCGTTATTGTAATAGAAAATATATTCAACTATGTTTTGAACACACGTGGCAAACAGTGCACGTGCGGTCCCCCCTTGTAATCCTTTAATACAGACGTCTACCCCTTGTATACATATGTGACTTTATTAATTTCATGCCTGCCTAAAGCTATGGCCGAATTTCCCCTCAAATGGTGATTGACATTTATTAAGTATTAGAAAATCAAGTTCAAAAGTAATTTCATCCGAAAAAATGTATAAATAAATACTAACCTACTTAAGTAAAATGGTTTTTTTCACGTTAAAAATGTTCATTGATAGAAAAATTAATCACATAATGTCTATACATATTTTTATTTTATCTTATTGAAATATATAATATTTTCAACGAATTATATATCATTCTGTATTCTATCCATATACCTAATCCAAAATAAAATATGTTCTAATTATAAAAATTGCCCAAAAAATAAAAATATTATTATTCAAAGTTAAATCCAAACATTAATTTAATGATAAATCTATCGATTTTAATTCTTAAACCATAAGCACTTTCTTTACTTAATCGAACCTAAACGTATTATTTATATTTTTTTTATTTATTTATTTTTTTTTTTAATGTATATTTATATGCATAATAAATATTTTATATTAATCGTTTATTTTCGTGTTAAAAAATATTTCAATGTAATCACTTTTTTCTCTTAAGTTATCAAATGAACTTTTAACTGAATAATGGATACTTATGTTTAACATTTAATACAATATATGTCTAAAGCTAATTTAAAATAAATATATTTTACTTCACAAAAAATAATATTTTTGAAATTTAATTTAACCAAAATCATTAATAAAATTACTATAATAATTTATAATATAAAAGTTTTAGTAATCTGTTTTTCATTAATCGATTTATACAAAGTTTTAATTTAAAATCAAAAATTGAAAAATGTTGAAAAAGGTATTTATAAGATATTTTAACAAAACCTTTAAAACGAAATATGTTACAATTAATAGACTTTATATAAAAAATCAGTGTAGTCTAGTTTTTTAAATAAATTACATGATGATTTATTTGAGTAAGTGTAATTATTTCAACAACTTATAAGTGAGTAGTATATTCAATTTGTGTTATAAAACTTAATTATAATTCAGTATGGTATAAAATAAAAATGAACCAGTTGTTTATAAATTATAGTTTTTTATATGGAAACTATATTTTGAATACTTTATATGCCTTTATTCTTAATAACCCTAATTTAATTTATTTAATCACTATATTAAATATATCGTTGATATTAAATCACATCAATATATTTCCTAGACTTTTTCTAAATTCAGTTTTTAAATCTATTCGAAAGTCAAACGCTTGTACTGTAACCGTAATATCTAATTGAAAAAAAATGTCTTCTATTTATCTATAGAAATATATATTTATATGTTACATGTGTATTCTAAGTACCTAAATCTTACAATAATTCAAAAAAAATAAATCGGAGATCAGAACAATTGTTCTGGTAAATAAAACGTAGACATACTCAGAAAATAAAAACACAAATCGTAGTAAATGATTGATAAGCAAATTAAAACTTCCTCCCTTCGCTCAGAATCTAATATAGTATAGTGTTTATCGAAGATAAATGTATTCAATTCGTGCGGTGTTATATATTAGTACAGTCGAGTTGCAATAACTCGAAGTTTAAGGAGGATAAAAATTCACTTCGAGGTATGTATTATTCGAGATATCTAACTAATTTATAGAGGAACAATTTTCTAGGGGAATAAAACACAATTTGAGTTGTCAAGTTTTTCGAGTTATCATGACTCGACTGTATTTGTAAAACCAAAAGGCAATTATATTTCAAGTGTAAGCAGCATATTGTATACATTCAGAAGGGGCCGACTTTTTAAGACTTGTGAGTTTTTCTAAGTTGTCACGATAGACAAAAAAAAAAAAAAAAACATTGTCATTGAGAGGAGCAAAACTATGTTTTATATACATGCATATTGCATGTTACACTTCCTTTATTTCTTCTATATAAAATATTAATAAGTCATAATAACTATAATTTTACAATTTTACATATGTGTATTTTAGTATATTTCTCATCATTACAAACGAACGCGATAAATATCATTATTTAATACGGAATATCCATTAGATTATGTACATATATCTACATAGTTACTTGCTACATACATTACCTACTTGATCTCGGTGTATAATTTCGTTTTTCATAGTTATTTATTACTATTGTTATTATTATATATTTGCTGCATTAATTTTTATTAATATAATTATTATATTTGTGGGTTGAACAAAAATATAATAATTTACAAAAACAAATAAATATTTAAACTTTTTCCTAAAACTAAACTGTACTGGTATATTAAAATTGTGGAATAGTGTGATCGAATCGCGGGTACATATGTACAATTATTCTTATTTTTATACGGTCAATTATTATTTTACTCATAGTCCGCTTAAGAAAACTGCAGCACACTTAGAGTGAGTACCATGCAAGTGATAGTTTTTGTTGTATCACAATAATACGGACGAACGATCGAACAGAACGGTTGTCGGTGTGCAGACGTACTTGGACATGTAGTTTCAGAACGACCGACTTGTGGTTCGAACTGCGTGCCCAGCCCTAAAATTGTGGGTAGTGTAAAAAATAAAATATGTGTTACAACATTTGAAAGAGTGTGATACAATCTTATCCAACGAGACCACAAAATCCGTTACTTGTACATGAACAAACGTTATAAAATCGTTGGATACAGAAAACTGTATGTCATTTCCAAAATACGTTCAAATAAAATCACAGAGCTATAAGCTCATGTATAACCGCATAGCACGCCTAGGGATACAGATAATCGTTTAAAATCAAACGTGTGGAACGAAAAACTTAAAAATGTGTACATCCTATTCTGCGCAATACGCGCGTACTCGCGTTATGCTGTAGTACACAACAGTGCACAACATTATACATGCAAAACACGCATCGTCGAACAGGTATACCTGCTGCTGCACGTACGTAAATGATTTTTGACGTTCGTTAATGTTGTTTTTTAAATGTTTTTAGTCCCTAACGATTTCTAATGTTTACGTACCTTTTTTTTTGCTCAGCGACGTGTCCACTATGCTATACGCTCGTCAGCGGAGTCGGCACACTGTTGTAAATACAAACGGAAAGCCGATATCAAATAATGGGTATTACTCTAGCGGGAAGAGTACGGCGTTGTGTAAAATGTACCGCGGTATATAGCGGAGCACGACTTGACGCGGCCGATGTACACGCGGGGTGCAGAGGGATTTTTGCGCGTGACTTCGGCGCTCACGGGGCGTGTCCCTGATCGGAGGAGGCGCTTACGGAATGTAACTGGAAAAAAGAAGACGGATAGTGAACGTCTCCACCCGCCATCCGTCCGACGTCGATCCCCTGACGCGTATGACCCTTGAGCCTTAAAAATGGAAAAAAATAAAAGAATTACTAATATATATGTCGGACTTCGTGGAACGGACACACACACACACACACACACACGCTGATGACGTCCACTCGTCTCGCCTAGCTCACCTCAACGTGAACCGATGCAGCTATTGTACTACTGTGTATCGATTTCAATATCAATCAATTATATAATAAATGTAATTAATGTAATAAATAAATTATTGTCAATCGTTGATATCACTTTTCAGTAAACCAATAAAAAAATTTGAAAAATGTCCACATCAAAATCGCGACTTTTTAAAGTAATTCATAATCACTATAATCTCTAATCGTTGTCGATTATTATAATTGTTATGGCTTATGCCAATAATTGCTAGTAGGTTATCGAAATTATTATATTTTTCCATTTTTTAGTCATTGAACGTATAATTTTAATAAAAATGCATTTAATATTGATATTTCTGCAGACAACCGTGAACCGACAATATATCATTGACAAGGATTTTAATTGTATATTAAGATTATCCATCTGCATAATATATGTTTTACTATCATACATTTAATATGATATAATATATCATGTATAATATGTAACGTGGTATATAAAACATATTTAACACCATTCACTCTAGTGACCGAAGTTCGAGCTATGGAGTATAATTCAAACATTGTGTAAGCTATTACACTATACGTATGTAAATATAGTTACAGATAATAACGTTTAGATCGCCAACTTGGTAGTGTTATTCGAACACTTTTGAAATCAACAATATATCATTGCAAGTTAAAAAAAAAAAATTTGGATAGTGTAGTCAGGATGAATCTTGCCATGCGTGTATTTCTGTTAAACTTATTTTTTAAATCTAATTTTTACATTAGGTTTTTGTATAGGTACCTACTAAATCAATTCTTTTTTTTTTCAAACATTTTTACAATTTATACAAATATAATTTTTAATCACAGTGTTATTCAAAATAAAATTTCTGTACGGTTGTTCATTTTCATTAAATAGATATTAATATAATTGTTTATTTTTTAAATTTAAATTAAAAAAAAAATCTTCAGACATTTGTTATTATTATAATTATTATTATTAGATATCAGTATATCTGTAACTAATTAATTAAACATAATAATATATTATTACTATTTAAATTAAAAAAAAATGTAAGTACTCGAGTATCTGATGAAGATTGGTGATTTTACTTGAACATTCATAATAAGTATTAGCTACAAATTCTATAGATATCTTACATCACAAGCTGAACACAAATTGTACGAGTTGAAAAGTAAAAAAAATTGCATTTTAATTTTTTCGGTGAAAATTAAAATTTATAAGTCTAAAGCCTTAAGAGTATAAATATAGATCTTGAGTATTTATTATTTTTTTTTTAAAAGATTTTGTATTGAAAATGTAATAAATCAATTTATTTTTAATAATAGATACTAGTGGTGGCTCGAAGGAAGTATATTTATATATTTAAACATTGACGTTTGACAGCAACTGCATGAGAATAGTCTAAATATACACATAATAATAAACTCCCAATACATTAAGACACATCTATGAACTGCACTTTGATACTTAAGTAAAAGAAGCCTGTCTGCCTAACAGCAAAGGACCTTTTTGAAAACCAAAGCAAATAGAACATATCAGCGGGCACTACCCGATCCGAGATTTCAATGAAACAATTAATGATATCCACAGCGTTTCGAATGCGACTCTGGTATAATTGGGATCACTTGATATTCTCCTATAAATGATCATTCCATCATACAATAGTTACCGAAAGTTTGACCAAAAAATTTCACTAATTATATTATATCTTCATTATTTTATTTTATTTTTATGTTCTATTCTAATAAAGTTTATTTATTTGTTAATAATTTGTTATTGAATTGAATGCTTGTTGAATACCATACTATAATAATAATAGAGGTGGCTTGAAGAAGGTATATTTGAATCACGTGATTCACAGAAATGTAAATGAGTGGATCATATAATATAAGTATAATTGGTTAAGGGGTAAATACAGGATTATATATTTAATGTTTTTACCAATTTAATACCCATTACTTATCTACTAAAAACTTATGAAATCATTTTTTGAAGGGCGGTGAACATTTTTTTAGGGTGGACAGTGTAAAAATATTAAATTTGAGTCAAGAAAAAAAAAGTTCAAGCCGCCCATAACAAGTTAACTATACCAGTTCAATCCTTTGGGAGTATTGGTGAATCGCCCACCCTTGGCCTGTATTATATTACAACAACAATTATATACCTATTAATATATTTGATTTTACATTATTTTAAGTATTTTATTATAAGTCCGAAAAATTAATTTTATTTTATAATATTACATGAAATAAAATTTTAAATTTAACAAACTACTTTTTTTTTTTGTGAATATTATTTTTAAGAATTATATTTGATCACCTCCCTCCTGGAATCTTTCAAGGACCTCCACTGCTCTATATTTAAGTAAATTCAAGGGCGTATTTGAGGAGGTAAGGGGGGCATTCGCCCCTCCTATGACTCGTATTCTTTTTGAATATAATACATTGATTTATTTAAAAAATGTAATGAATAAATAATTAGGAATATAAATTACTAGTCTATCATTATAATATGATAATAAATTTAATAATATATCAATTTGATCGCAGGTATCAAATTTTGTTTATATTCTTATATCATAGACAGTGCCGGATCTAGTATATTTTTTACCCGGGGCGAAGTATAAAATTAGTGCCCTCTCCCTTTGTTATGCCCACAGTTATACTTATGTACCAGTTAAACTCTAAAGAAAAAAATCGAAGAGAATAAAAGAAAAAATATATCTATTTGCTAGATTAGAAAAAATATGTATTAAATAAAAAACTTTAAATACAAATTATTATAAAATACATGAAAATAATAATTATACAATAATCAAACAAATTATCATTAAATTTTGATTTTTCTTGCTTTTCTGGAGGCAAAATCGTTAATTATATCGTCATAATCTAAATTTTTGGCAATTTGATTTTCGATTGAAATAATTGAATTTGATAATTGTTACATGTCGAAGAAAAATTAATTTATCAGTTTTTTTAATCGGGTTTTAACATCATGTGTTGTCTGATTATCGTAATTTATAGTTTGTAGATATCCTATTAGCAATAAAATATACTACAATGAATCACAGAAAATATATTTGGTAGACAAATAATATCCATTAGGTTTTTGAGTTTTTCCCATTGTTGTTATAACCATAAAGTCAAATGGAAATAGAAATTGTAATTTGTATAATACTTTTACTATAAAATGAATAAAAACTATTAATATATATATACACAACTTATTTTGTAATTTAGCGCCCCCCGATCAAAACTTCCAGGACAAGTGCCTCGGTTCGCCCCCCCCCCCCCCTAGATCCGGCCCTGTTCATAGGTAACATTTTTGGTTGTGGAACGAATAGTGGTATTATCTTCCACGGATATTGCTACGGTTATAGTCATTTACAACCATAACTGAGGTATTTATCAAATAATATAAAGTAATTTAAAGTAACAATTTTTTTACTACATACCTATTTAATAGTCATTTTTTGGTACATTTCTGAATATTGTATACATTTGTATTTATTAGAGCTTCACAGATAATGTATTTTTACCGCCATCTTGCAGTTGAAAATACAACCAATTTGAAGGAAATTATTATCAAAATAATTTCAATATTAAAAAAATATTAAAACTTTCTCAAGTTATGAACAATAATCAATCTATTAGAACCCAAAATCATACTATTTATACTTTATTTGGAATCGGAATAGTTTTTACTTTATTTTTTTTTTGGTAATTTAAATATTGGTGTTGAAAGATTTTTCATTCTACTTTAAAAAATAAATAAATATTATTATTTCTTACTAAAGAATATAAAAACATATTACAGTTCAATATTAGTTCATATTACAGTGTATAGCAGTATAGGTAAAAATTTTAATAATAAAATTTCAATAGAAAAATTGGAAATAGTTTTAAGGCGTTCTTATCTATTTTAACTTGTGTTATCACTTTTCAGTTTGGATTATTTTATTATAATTTTACACATTTTTATACGGTTTACATGCACGATTATACCATTGGATAGTATTTAATTATAAATTAGCTTTAAATTTCATTATTGATCGTAAAATTCACAGCAATGAGTTTAATTGCAGCCACTAGATCTTTAATACTTATGGGCCGATGTGTTCCATCGGTGAAGCAGAACGCATCAAAAATTATTGTAAAAAAATTGGAACTAGACCAGAATCTTTTAATGGTGGGTTATTATTCAAAATATATTATAATTACCATTACTTCTATCGATTTAAACATCTTTGTTCGACTTTTTAGTATTTCAATAAAGATGAAGTATATTATGCTCATGATCCAGAGCAGCAGTGTAAAACAGGTGATGTGGTCCTGATACAAGAACTACCTGAAAAACTTACCACGTATATTACTCATAAAGTGCTCAAAGTAGTTTATCCTTTAGGCGATGTAACAGATCCTATTACTAATAAGAAAGTAGCTGGTCTCCGTTGCGGATCAGTTCGTTATAGGTTTGTCTTATCACTGATTATTAATTAGTATCTAAAAAGTTATTTAATTTTGATTCCATAAATGTAATTCGCATAAAATGTAAATGGAGTTATCAAACTCTAATAATGTCTTTAAAAATGATTTAGTCAAATTGCTACAGACATAATCATTTACAGTTATAATACAAAATGCATGTATTACTTATAATTAGTGCTGAAATTTTAATGTGCTTAAAAATAGCGAAAAATGACCATAAATAATGCAAAAATGGTTTTAAAAAAATTCAAAAAATGCATTGAAAAATGGCTTTAAAATTTAAAAAAATTACATTAAATGTACATAAATATTTTATTTTACTTTATATATTAATAAATAAAAAATTATTCTTTGTTGTTACAATAAATCACGAGAGCAAGCCTCCTGTTGTTCCTCGATAAGTTTTTGTAGATATACATATTTTTTTCTCGTTCTTCAATTTGTTCTATTCATTGTACTCCATTAATATGTTTGTCTCTTGATATATGTTGTTGTATGGTAAAACAATTTTTTACAGCAACTTTTACATTGCATACCTTACATATTAAAATTAAACCTTCGGTAGAAAAAAATCTATAATCTATAATTTTAAATTCTAAAACACCAATAATGACTTAAAAACCTCTAAAATGCTCTAAAAAATGAGAAAAATTACCTTAATATTAAAAATTATCATATAATGCAAAAAACGCAAATTAAATTTCTTATTTTAATTTAAAAATACCTATAACATATTTGTAACAAAAAAAGAATTGTACAGAAAGCTTCAGAAAAAAATGCAAAGTGCATCGAAATCCTAGCCCTACTTATAATGTAATTATATATTAATAATAGGTTTAACATATTATAATTTTATATAAGTAAACTATACCTAACTTATCAAAATAAGTTGCAAATGTTTTTAATTGTATAAATATTTTGACACATTTCAAAACTGTTTTTAGTTAACAATATTATTATATATGATTTAATTACATAAAATCAAACTTATTTTATTGATCTAGGGATGATTTGGATGAAATTGATCAACTTTATGGTCCAACCAAAGAACGTTTTGATTATAAAAGTGCTCCTGAAAGGGGTTGGCAAGAAGACAACAAAGATTTTAGTCATAAAGATAGCTACATCAAGTATCATGAATCAGGAGAAGAACAACCTTACTCAGTTCCAAGATAAAAGTTTCACTCGATTATCTCCTAATTTTTGTTGTGCATATGTAGGAAATGTAGTTAGTTAATAATATTAAAATAATTAAATTTGATCACAATTTGGTATTTGATTCAACTAAAAGTATGTAAAGTATGTATTGTTTTTACTAAGTACTAAATATTTTTTTAATAAAATGTTTTTTTTTTTTGGCTTATTCCGGGCCTTGAAGGTCCATCATAAAATGTTATTGATGTTGGTAATTGGTAAGATACTAGATATCAATCAAAGAATTTCAGTAAATTTTATGGTTATATTTAAATATTTATTTTATCTTAAAATTGAAATTTTAGTATTTAGTTGAATTCCAGTTTTAAGGTTTACCAAATCAATATATAATTAATTTTAAATATTTGTTTTAACTAATCAAAGTTATTTTTATCCAATTCTTCCTATATATGATTAGAATCAGACCTAACTTTTTTAGAAATAAGATTAGGTTTACATTGATTACCGTGGTGGCTTTGCAAATAATTCAAGCGAGTTAGGTGTGTATCATCAAAAGTTATATTTCATAATATGTTTTTCTTATTAATTCCTATGTGCTTAAAGTATTTCGAGTAAGGAATACTTCTAATATTATTATTAGTTTGTGTGTTTTTTTTTCTACTTGAACATTTTATAAGTTAAATTATTTAATAACTAAATAAACTTATACCTATAAGTTCCTAACCTATACCTATTATGCTTAATATCAGGGCCGTTCAGGAGGGGGGCAACGGGTACATTGTGCCCCATGCCCCCGGAATATTTTTTTTTATGGGGCCCCCTTAAAGTTTTGATGTATAATAATTAATAATGACGAGCTGTCATCGACCGGCTACCACTGTTATTGAGACAAAAATTATTTTCTTTGTGTCATCCACATAATAATATACAATTCTATTAGTGACATTATATTGTAATACCATTACAAAATAATTGACACATTTTTTCATGTGTTTACTATACAGTATACATTGCCCAGCCAAGACAATTTAAAGTTGAAGTGTTTGTAACAGCATTAAATAGGCTTTTATCTGATATTTATGGTATTCATGCAAGTATGAAGAAAATATCAAACACATTTTCTTCAATTATCAGCCCACCAGAAGAACCATGTGATGAATTTTTGTAAGCTCATGCTGAAATAATTTCAAGTTTATAATCTAATGATGTGTGTGCTAGTGTATTAAAAGAGGAACTACGCATTTATTGTAAAATACACAAAGTATCAACAATTATTTTTACTGATAGCGAAATTGCATCAATTTCTATTCTTAATCAAATATATAAGAAAGGACTTCAAAATACACTATCTCAAATATGTATTTGTCTTTGAATACTTTCTACCATTCCCACGTTTGTGTCAACAGGAGAAAGATCTTTCAGTAAACTGAAATTAATAAAAAGTTATTTACATTCAACTACAGAAGAGAACCACTTAAATCATTTAATACTTCTCTCCATTGAACACAAGTTAACAAAGACTTTAGATTATGATGATGTTATAGACAGCTTTGCTGAAAAAAAAAACAAGAAAATAATTTTTTTTTTTAATTTTCTTAATTTACCTTATCTATTTATTTAATCCAATAAACATCCAAGTTCATATTTTCCTTGAATAAACATAATTATTTAGGAATAAATTGTACTTTTTAGTATAATATATGGTGATGCGTTGTTTAGAATTTATTGAAAATTAAGTGTGTAATGTAGCACATGCATTTAAATAAGCTTGATTGGTTAAGGTTTGAAAAAATATGTTTGCAAGAATTTTTTAATTCTCATTGAGTATTTTGTTAATCATATCTTATTATTAAGGTCGCTGGAGGGCCCCCAAATGAATTTGTCCCAGGCCCCGAAAAACCTTTGAACGGCCCTGCTTAATATGGAAAAACAAACTTGGTCCATTAATAACCTCAATTAAATTAAGAAATCATGTTTTGTGAATAATTTGTATTATTAATAATAGCATTGATTATAAATATTAGTATTTTATTTATATCAGTGATAAATTATCACCGTGTAGTACTGTTAATTATTGCTAGGGGAGAGGACTTGTAGCATTTGCATATTTGTTTTGCACAATCAAAAATATAGCAAAACACGAAACAAATATGTTTCATGCTTTCACAAAGCTAGTCTTGAAATTTTATTTTATAATATAAACGCATATTTCGAGATTTTTTGTTTTAAGGGCATATTTCTTCAATTTTATACTTATAGATTTATATTTCAAATAATTTATCATCTCATCAATACTTTTCTGTCAACGTTCTTATTTCAAAAATTTGAAAAGATGAACAGTCTTTTAACAGTGAGTTAAAAAGTTATTTATCGGAATTTGGTACTGATGTGTTTACGACATAACGTAAAGTAGTGTGATGTTAAAGTATGATATAAAAAAACGATTAAATGCTACACAATATTTAAATGATTTATATATTTTATAAATAAATCGCTTTTAAAAATATAGAAGCCAATTTTTAGTGCATAAGTGCTTGCATATTTAGTGCTTAGTTAAACTAATATTTAATTTAATAATTGATTACTAATAACTATCAAACACATTTAACGTTTTAGTTGAGATTAATATTTCGTTGTATTTCAAACCCCAATTGTATGAGTTAAACGGGAGACATTGGAATTATATTCACACAGTTTGTGTTGTATTATTAATTTATATATTTTATTATTAATTATAAATTACAATTACTTTATATCTCATACATACGCCCTAAAATATAAACCATGTTTCTTAGCCTCTGTCCCTCTCGGTAAGTATATGTTAATTTATTGAGCTAAGTCGAGGAATAGGTGAATAAACATTCTCCCATCTTGGATTATGTCGTCCAAGCACATGATTTTTAAAAAAAATCATATTAATCTATGTATAAATGACATGAACTCAATATTATACAATGCAATATACATTTTATTTGTAGAAAAAATAAACATGAATTACAAGGATATCATTTGCACAAAATATATTTGATCGAATTTGTCTATAAAATGCACATAAAAATTTTGTACAATCATTCAGTCGTTCAAACGCGTACATAATAGCAAACGTTAACATTTAACTACACAAGACGGTGTGAACATTATAAATATATTACTATAAAAGTACTTCACAGTAAAACTATGAAAAAGGTAAGTAAAGTATTTAAATCATACTTGGAATCAAATATCAAAATAAGTAGATGAGAATTTGAATATCTTAAATACTTAAAAGCACTATCACGAACGCAGACTGACGTAAGCGCTGAACTCTCCGGGCGAAGGCGTCACTCCGTCAACGCCTAGAGTGCTGGGCGGTGCTTGTCCAGCGGGTACTGAGAAATCAAAGTTTTGTAACAGGCAGGCGGAAAACAAAAATATGTTTGACCTAGCGAGAGTTTGTCCCATGCAACGATGTTTTCCTATAATATGAACACATAAATATTTGTACATTATGTAAATAATTATTTTGCGGTTACATTTTAATAATCGAAAAGGTAATTTTTCTTTGCGTTCGAAACGCATGACTGATTATTTTATACTAATTACCGTATCCGAATGGCAAGTATTCGTCCGGAACAATTAGTTTGCCGTCACAGCCGATGAATCTATCTGGACAAAATCTGTCTGGGTGATCCCAAACATCGTCGTCGTTGAGCAAAGCGGCGAAATTTGCGATCACCATTGTGTCCTAACAAATAATATAATTTTACATACATTATTCCGCACGTTTTTAAAAACACGTCTACCATACTTTAGGAATATGATAACCCTGCAATGTTGTATCTTTGAGTGCCCTGTGCGGTATGCTAAAAGTTCTTCCCATGAAAACTCTGACCGACTCCAATACGAGGGCTTCTAAATAGGGCATGCTGTAACAAAATTGGAAACAGAGTAGTCAAGCGTGTCCATTGTAATTATGCATGGATATGCATAAGTATACGGTAGTGATGGGAATGAAATCCAGATTCTTCGAAAATCTGCCAAATTTCGGATTTCGGATTATGAAATCCAAAACTAGGATTATCGAATTCAAAATAGAAGATTTGGGTTTATTATTGAAAATTTCTGTATTCCAATCATATAACTTTCATTACACCACTTATTAGTCGTTATTTCAATTCTCAGACAAGATGATGATGATTTAAATAAGATATCTTCATAATTGGTAAACATTTCAAATCTTACGTACCATTATTTTTGGAGATACAACTAATAACTACAATTTATTTTATGATATCCGACTTATATATTTAATACTACACAAAAACTTGTATATGAGATTCTTAATTAGTTTAAGTCAAAATATCATTTAATTTTGAGGATGTTTTATTATTTTGTATTTACTATAAATAGTTCTTGAAAAAATACTAATTCAATGTTTTCAAATTCGAAATCCGGATTCAATGCAAAATCCGGATTTTAGAATTCGAAATTCGGGTATACAGTAAAATCCAGATTTCGGATTTCGAACTTCAAAAATCCGGATTTTCAAACTTCAGCGAATCCGGATTTTTCCCATCACTAGTATACGGAGATGACGGTACGCGTACTTGGGCCTGTCATTTAACGTGGGCAGTCTATCTCGACCTACAACTCTATCGATTTCTTCTTGAGCCTTCTTCTGGACTTCTGGATTCAGAAGAAGGTACAGAAAACCGAATCCCAACGATTTACTCGTAGTCTCGGATCCAGCCATAAACATGTCCATACAGATCGCTAAAAGCTGGGACTCTACGAGAATCATCAACACAACGCGACGGTTCAGTGATATATTATGATACAGTAATTAATATTTTACAGAGTAAACGTGCAATATTTACCCGAATAACTTTCTTTTTTATCATCAGAATGCAGCATTTGTAAATACACGTCCATCAGATCTCTGGGTTGGTTTAAAATAAACGTATCTTTATGACTGTCAAGTTCGGCTCTGAGGAACTTCCACACTTGTTGATGTATGTTTACGAACGTTTTGTACCCAGACGCTTCGGGAGCGATGTACCGTAAAAACGGAAATTGACTAAACAGAGCACCTACCATGTCGATGTTGGCGAACAGTTCGGTTAACAATGCTTGTAAATCCTTTAATTCTTTATCTTCCGAGTTGTATCTCTTGCTTGCCATCATTGACCACAGCGTGTTCAACACACCTACGCTGAAAGCGTCTCTCATCTCCATTATTTCTCCTTTGCCGTCTTTAGACTTCTTGATTTTTTCCTTGAAATCTTCCACCAACTGGACTGCTTCTTCTTGTACAAGTTCGGCCATTGTTCTTTTACCAAAACCGAATTCTCTTAAATGGCGCAACACGAACCGTCTTTGTTCCACCCAGAATTCTTCATCTGTCAGCAAAAGACCTGTGAAATAACGAATAAGACGTTCCAATCAAATCGTTTTGAATTAACACCAAATAAATGCAGTTTATACCCCTCCGTGTGCCCCATGTTCTCGTCTCATAGAACGGTCCTTGTGGTCGACCATCAAACTCTTCTTTGGTCAACATTTCTTTGATCGCGTTGTAACCACAACACACTACTTGTCTGTCTTTTCCTACTTTCAAACCAACAATTGGACCGTACGATTCCGCCAGACAAATAGTAGCACGGTACAAGTATCCGGTTTGTTTCCGAAGCGAACTAACGGTTAAAGCACTTCCCAAAATCGGTAACCACTTTGGACCTAAATTAAACATAGGAGGTAATTTTCTAGAAAAACAATCAAAAATTATCGTGTATATTTATCATGTAAAATCATAAAAAAAATACCTGGTGGATAGTTTTTTGGTTTTCTCATGTCCATGTACGACAAGAGCGCTACTACAACGCTGAACAATACTATTGCGAGTATCCACATCCTGCAAAAAATGTATGTGTAGTGGTAAAACTTATAAATTATTAAATCAATAATTCATAATATTTTTCTAAACCATATTCTGAATACTTTTGAAAATATTTTTCTTTCGTTTTTTGAATATTATCTATCGTTTTAAATTTATTATTATTTTATTAATTTTTATGATTTTAAATAAGTTAAAATGTTAAAGTAAATTGACCAATTATATATATCTGATCCGTAACACATTAAAGTTTTTCTTATTACTATCCAAAATAGTTTACATCATCCCATATAATTTTCACTTATTTTATTTTTTTGTGTTTTCAAATATTTTACAAGCTTAAAATCATGAACTGTATACACTAATATTACTATAAGGATAATATGAAGAAAATTAAATGTCAGACGTGTATTAAGAACTTGTTAAAGAATAGTTATTATAATTTTCTTATTAATAATTTTTTGAATATGTTATGAAAGTACATTATTTTCAAGTCTAATAATGGTGTTAAATACGTATTATTAAACTATTCAACTATCGACGAGTTCACGCATATAAAGTTTGACCATGAAAAAAGCATATATGTAAGAAAAAACCGGTAAAATACTTTACGACCTTAATATCATATTATGCACTTTATGCACCAGTACATAATAATATAAACATCAGTGAATAACTATGTTACGTATGTCAATTACATAAGTGAACTACGAGTAATGGAATTTTCATTGCCTGCTACTTTCGCCCATCGGAAACAAACGGGGGAACCGGTCATTCACTTTCCTTTTCCGATTCTCTCCTACGGTCCGACGAGGTATAAAACTGGTCTGGTCCGAACAAATATTGTGTAATACATATTACATCACATATCCTTTTTGAATAATCCATTTTGACTTCCCAGTTTAATTTTGATTACGGACAAAAATCGTGTGTTTAAGTTACATAAATAATATTATAGTATATTCTATAATGTAAATCACTGAACTTTCAAAAACATAACCATAAAAAATGTAGTTACAGATGTACCTAACTTAAGTTTTTTTTATTTTCATTAAATACTCGATTAAATATTAAAAAAACATTCTTAGTGCGTTAATATGATGTTTAATTATTAAACTATTATAGGTATCCACATATTTTTCTATAAACCGGTCCTTATAAAATAATTTATAATTCATTATCATATAGTTAATTTTCTATATTTTTAAACACGATGTTTTTTAGCTTATTTCTTAAAATGTGTTTTTAATAAATTTGTCTAAGATTAATACTTCTGAGATGTAATCAAGTTAAAATACATATAATTTAAGACATAGCATTTTATTTTATTTATTTGCAAATATGCTTTTTTATTATATTTCTGAACATTAGGGAATTATAACTAACAAAATATATCAATAAACAGAAGTGTTGAATATGTATGAATATTATTTTTATTGTTTAACATAATTTTTACTACAATTATTATTTTTAATAGGAATCTTTACGAATATTAAAAATCAACTTTTTAATTTTTTTAATTATATTTTGATTCAAACCGATAGTTTGTAATTTAGTGTTTTATTACGTTACAGTAAATTATTTTCTATAAAAAGTTTAATTTTTTTTCGAATGTTTGTATACAAAATTAATATTACTTGATGGCTTATGTATAGATAATCAATCATAATATCTTAAATAGTCATTTTATTGCAATTTAAAGTATAGTTTATAATACATATGCGTCTAATAATTTTATTAAAATCGTTAAACTGTAAAGTATTGAAAATTCTTGATTTATTGACAATATTCTTAAGAATATTAGACATTTACGTCGGGCTGAGAGTGTATAAAAACATTTTAAGTTGATATTTAAATTAAAAAACATGTATTTTTGATAGTACATTAAAAGAATATACTTCTATTATTATTTATAAAAGGTACTGAGTTATAACAATCCTTAACCTAATGGAAAAAAAATGAAAAACCATTCACAATGTACACCAAAAATATACTTAATGATAAAATACAATTTTAATCTACCAATAGTATAAAAATAAAATTACCTGCTATTTGGAGTCCACTTGTTCCTGAGAGCTGTGCAAGAGATTTTACTTTCACTCACTTCCGACACACTGATTTTATAGTCAATCCCACCGTAGTGGTTCTGTGATAACACACAGTGGATGTGGTTTTGGAAATGGCAATATATGAGACATGCATGTCATCACGTTTACCATTGCTGATGGAAAGAAAATAATTTTTTTTTATTTGTTGTATAATTTTATGTAATGCAATGCAAATATTCGCATTATAGATCGTAAGTGGAATGAATATAATATTTATTTTACAATCATCATGTATTATTTTGCGTTTCATTTTGGATTCTGAGTGAAACGCGGAATGTATTGGTTCTATTCAAATGTATATTTTCGTATATTTTTTTTTTTTTTGTGTCTTGATTTCGACCAGAAGGATTGCTATGATCATCACAATCATAAGAAATTTCTGAGAGGCAATGTTAACTAGTTGGTATTTAAAGGAATGTAATTACGAATAACTGACGAAATGTTGAGTAAAATTTACAGCACACCAGTTGTCGATTAATCAAATTTTTGTTTTCGTCGAAATTCAAAAAATAATAACAGTAGAGACTTAAAATTTTCATTGATGCCTTAAATATTGTTAAAATGTTGCTTATATAATAGAAAATATTGTTCGTTTCAGGTTCTATGATTTTCAAAAGATTTTTATGATATAAAATGAGAATACCATGTTTTACTAATTTCTTTTCGAAAATGTTGATAAAATCATTTTGGTCTGACAAAAGTCTCGATTACAAAGTTCCTCGTACGTATCTATTACTAATTAATAAAAAATATTGAGCTTAATTAAAAAAAAAAAAAAAATCAGTTATTAAATATTGATTAAACGATAAAAATCATGTACATTTATGTAATAAATAGTTTTATGAAATTTGTGTTGTTCTTAGGCACTTGACATTTTAATTAAAATTTGTGGTTTTCGATGCCCGGTGCAGAATTTTGCGGCACCCCAAATATATATCAATTTATTAATTATTTATATCATTGATTATATATTACTAATATAGAGGAAAGTAATATATAACCAATGGTGCTACTAAGACTATATTATTAGGCTTAAAGCCTGATTCACACCTGTCCGGCACGGCACAGTACCAGACTGAACCGTAACAGCACGGTTAATTCACACTTGTCCGGCACGGCAGAATACTGGACTGAAATGTAACGGCATATTATCATTCATGTGTTAGAATTTTGTAATTTGTTTTGAATTTTTTAGTAGGTGTTGATATCTGGTAATAAGAATGATAAAAAAAAATAATATAAGCATAGTAATAAGTTGATATTAAGATCCTTATTCCTTTAATAAATTCAATGAGTGAATTAAAATGTTGTATTTTTGGTAAATTAACGTGAGGATTACAAATTGTACTTGAAAAGGAATATAGAAAATCTAAATATTTTCAGTTCTAAATAAAATTATGTAAATTTGAATAGTTTTTCACCGATGTTTGTCGGTTTCTACGTTCACACCGTACCGACACTAAACGTACTGACACAGACCGGCACGAACCGGATCGTCAAAACATTCTTTCGAATGATGTATTTTTTCGGATTACACGAGTTGTGTCCGGTGGATTTTTTTTAGGTTACACGAATTACGTCCCAAAAAATAAAATACACCTACATAAGTCGTATACACAAATTTATACATTTTTCAATTACAATATTACACATATATATGTATATGTTAGGGCTAAAGTCTATACTGTCCGGATAATGTGCACATAATCCATACTAGTTGCATAAAGTAAACACTTAACATTTAAAATCATAGTTTCGTATATTTTTATGATATAAAAACTGTATAAATATAGTATAGAACTCTATGGAAATTGGGACACAACTCGTTAACTATGGTGGGGTACCAAACAAGTGCGGGACCCGGTGCGGTCGTACCGCTGGCTCCCCCTCCCCCATTCCACCCCTAGAGTCGGCACTGCTAGAATCCATCTCATGAAGACATTTTTTGAAAAAGTTCTAGAAAGATTTTGTTAATGTATCAAACATAATTTAAGTAGTGACCGTCAGTCACATACTATCCAATGAGTATGATAAAAAAAAAATGTACTAATGTGAATATTTATTGCCAATATTTTACTCCTTAAAACCTTTTAATTAATAAATAATTGTGTACCGATAAATCTAATAATAAGTACTAAACCGTGACGCCGAACCCTATATTCAGTTAGGGCCATAGGCGTGCGCAGAATTTTATGTTGGGGGCAGTGAATATTTTTATTGGTCCATTTTTTTCATACAAACGGCCTATACATGACTATTTAACTTATATTTGTAAATTTTAAGTCAAAAGACAAAATTTAACCTTTGACCTTTGATTATATCAATGTTAATAATTGATATAGTATACTTTATAACTCTGTAGTCACTGTGTTTTTTTTTAACCTATAACCTATTTAAACACAAAAAAAATTAGTATGGTAGTTCAATACACTTTTTGGATAAACAACTAATTTTTTTTTATTGATCATTATACCGTGGTCCAGCTTAGACTTTTCGGTACTTATAAATATATTTAAACCGGTATGAGGCAGCAAGAGCATACCCTGCCGTTTCTGTGCGTACGCCTTTGGGTAGGGTATATGCCCTATCTGATAATATTTCAGTAGTGGGTGAGTTGATTAAGTCTCGAGTGATTGGATCGGCTAGTCATTAGTTATTGTAAACAATAAACAAACAGAGTTAGTACACACTGCCTGGTAGATTAATCCACGTGTCTTATTTGTATAATAATATTGTTAATGTAATATAAATATTATTTGACTCTAAATCCTGTCGTGGCTCAATGGTTGGATCTCATCATTTTTTGAATACATGTCCTACCTGAGTTGTTTAATTTTAATACCACTGGAAATAAAATATAAATTTAACTTAATTACTCAAACCAATACAAAAAAATCCGATTTTACTTTAATACTTTTACAGCGAAGTATATTGTACATAAAAATAAATATTATACATATATTAAAAATAAATATAAATAATAAAATAAAAAATAATAAAAAAAAAAAATAAAATAAAAAAATAAAAATATAAATAATAATTTAATATAAATTTTATATTATACATTTATAATTTTTAAACTGTATATAACACAAAACATATGGAAGTATAATATACAATTTTTACTTCAGTAGATAAGTATAAATTTCATTAATTTTTTAATAAGTACATTTTACTATTGAATAAATGAAAATAAACAATTTCTTTTAATAAAAAAAAATTTCGATTTTTGTTGAAATCTTTTGCAACTTTTTCTTAATTAAATATTAGGAAAGCTGTCAATATATTTAAAAAAATTTTTTCTAAATATACCAACAAGACAACAATTTTAAAAAGTTATGAATTAAATTACTAAATTTTTCCATATAATTCCCTATAATTTCCCTATAATATGGTATAGGTACTATTTAATAATGTACCTATAATGTTATGTTATAATTGGTAATAAGAGAATTAATTTTGTTGTGTTATAAATTTATTTAATCTGAAAGGATAAAAGATGTTCATGTAACCAATCCCTTCCTCTTGAGATATTATTTTACAAACACTTTTATTGTAATTTTCATGCATTTTTTTTAACAGGTTTCAGAAATTGTTCGACATTATAAAGCATAAAATAAAAAAAAAAAAACTGTAGGTGTCAAAGAAAAGTATCCTCAGCTCTTCTTAGTATAAAACCTTGAAAAATCAATAAAAAATGTTTATGAAGAATTATCATATATGATATACTATTTGTATTCATTTTTTTTATCATTCATAGAATTTTATGCCATCTCCATGGAGGGATGCATCCTCGCTAAATGCAAAAAATCGATTTGTTATACACCCATCACCCAAAATGTCATATTATTTTTTTCCCCAACGATTTTCTACATTTTTTGTATGATACATATTCTTCTAAGTGTTTTTTTCTATGGTTAAAATTATAGCAGCTAAATAATATCTCCATTGATAAACATTTATTTTATTGATTTTTGAAATAAAGTAAATTATGCACTAAAAAATAATCTGATCTATACCACAATATGGATCAAATTCAATTGACTCAATGGATTAGGACAAAATATATGTTCAATTATATAAATGTTTAACGTAAATATACCGATTTCGTGTAATACTGAATTTACTTTTTAATAGCTCATTCAACTTTACAGAGAATTTGTCATTTTTCATTTGTCAATACTAACTAATTAGTTATTATTGGTTATTGTTAGTTCGACATCAACCGATTAACAGATATTTTAGTTCGGCGTATATCGAATTTTTGTCGATCAACAAAACATGTCAATGATCGATGTCTACTCAGTGTAATACTAGAATTACTCTCATTCGTCATCAGTCAATCGAAAAATATATCCGTATAATATTTGCCAACATTTTTATTTTGAAAAACTAGTATAATAGCTACCTAATACCAACTTGAGATACCAACAATTTGTATTAATTCTTAAAAATATATAGAGATATTAGTTGATAAATGAAATATAATAGCAGTAATTATCAAACGAATGTACGGTTATTATAGCCATATGTCGAAATATGGTTGAGTTTTAGTAGTTCTATGAGTCATTATTTTTACAACAATTTTGATATACTTTAAAAAAAAAATATTTTTGAGATAATAAAAATTAGTAACATGATGAATAGTGGTGATAATTGATATATTATCTTCCGCTTTATATTGACACAATTGTTGTTTTGAACTGCTGTCACTAAACAAAATGTATTTAAAACATTGCGATGTAATAATAATTACCAGTAGGTATTGTTTCAATGCTAATTACTGTATATAACATATGGATGAAAAAAATTATAACTTTCGACTGTTATAAATTTAAGACGTCACCATCGAACACCATCAAAACATTACAAAATAGTGTTATTCGAAAATAATTGAATGCAGTGGCTATATGTTTTAAGTGATACTATTGTTTAAAATTATAAAATGGCTAGACAATATTTTTCTTGCCAACTTTTAATAACTTTGTGTGTAGTGATTAAATCGTAAGTGCTTGAAAATTAATTTTTTATGATACATTTATAGGTAATAAGTTTAACATTAAAATATGATATTTAGGATTAAAGCCGAAAACCTTCACGATCTAAATAGAACTAATAAGGTACTTGGTCAGTTGCCGATAACTGAAGATTATGATGAAGAATCCGAGTCGCCAGAAATTAAATATTCGTCATCATCTTCGTCGTCATTTCCATCGAGATTATCTTCAACTAGTAATGATGTTTAATAATAAGCGCATATTATATAATAAGTACTTTAAATATTATGTTATTTTTAGTACTCTCGAATAGTTCTCCGAAAAATCCAGAACGTATAGTTCCTGCAGAGCTTAGTCAAAATAAAATTTCTTTGAAAAATTCTAACTTAAGGGGATTGTCAAAGACTAGAAATTCTAGAAATTCAAATGATAACAGTGTTACAAATCCGATTCAACCAAGTGCAAGTTATCTGCCTCAATATCCGAATTTTCAAGATAGTGGCTTTCCCATAATGCCAAATTATGAAACCAATCCTTTTGGTGGTATTTTTAGTAGTCCCTTCAGTAGTACACATCACGGCAGTCCATTTGCCATGAGAGGTTCGATAACAAACCCATTCGGAAATGGTGGTTTTGGAGGTATGGTTGGTGACAGAGTCTTAGTATTCAGAAAATGTTGTGACAATTTTAATAATTGCCGTATGCTAAAAGAAAACGAAGTTTGTGGTCCCGAAATATTCTCGTCACCACCATCATCACTGCCGTCTTCACCGGTACCACCATCATCTAGTAATTCACATTTTACAACCTGACGCTTGACACAAAATTTATGTATTACATTTATATTTCCATTCCAGAATTTCTCAGTCCCTATGACTCACCGGAAAATTCAGATCATAAACGTGATGAAAATATCTCCCCAGAAAGTTTAAATCGCAAACACGACAGAAAATATAGTGGTCCGGAAAACAGAAACTCCAAAACACAAAGTATGCCATTGAGTGCTTTTCCTTTAGATTTTCTCAAAAAACAAATGGGTAATTATGGACCACAAAATACCAGAGTTATATCATTTAGAAAGTGTTGTGTAAATGGTCAATGTCTTGATATATTACCAGATGAAGAGTGCGGTGACGCAAAGTTTATGGTAAGTGTTACCTACGTAGAATACACGAATTACTCAACATATTATTTTTAAATTTTTTTGCTTGTCAATATCAATAATAATTACAATAATATTATTTAGTATTAGTTATATTATCGTAATATTATATGGTTCAATACAACCGATGACGATTTTAATATAGGATAGCAGATGATACAATTTACAATTATTAATTTACCTATTAGGTATACTGGTTTGAATCGCATTTTATCAATTTAAATACATTTTACGTTAAGGACCAAAGAGACAAAGAAGATAAACACTGTTATGATTTATTATTATATATAAGCCACCGAAATAAGCAAATACTTAAATTATAACATTTCAGGAAAAACTAAAAAATAAACCAAAAACACATAATCAATACGAAGACAATGGAATGTCTAATTTTAATAATATGATGAATGGAAATTTAAACCAATATGGAAAAATTCCTTTCGGAATTATTAATTATTCGGATGACAACAGTGTCGAGATCCCTCAGTCAGGAAAACAAAATAAATCACCATCCGGTTCTAAAAATCAATTCAAAAGTGGTCAATCCAATGTCCCGGCAAACGGAATGTATTCTTACAATGACATGATGCAATCAAATCCAATAGTAGATTCAGAAAACTATCAATCTAAGGATAATGGAATTAATCCAAACGTGAATAAAAAAAATAAATCTAGAAAACATCCATACGTAGAATCTAAGGACTTTACTAAAGATGAGCTTCAACGGATCCGAAAACAAGTCCTGGACAAAACCAATGCTTACAGAAGAAAGCATGGCGTCACACCATTAAAGATGGACGTGAATGTAAGTAAACAATAATATTTTACTCATTTATTTACTCTATTAATAATTATCGTGGTGAATTACTTAATGAGTACATACAAAAACTCACAAATATATTAAAACTGTTATAACTTTGAGTGTTACAAATACTATGATTATGACTGAAAAGAAAGTTTGAGATATCCATAAAGTTAAAAAGTAATAATAATATAAAGATAAACATAAAGCTGCTGTTCAATGTGCTTAACTAAATAATATTAACTATCATATATTATGATTAATCATTTTTATATTAGATAAATATGTGTAAAGTATATAGATACTATTATTTACTTACATCGCAATAGGTGTTATTGTTGTGTTAACAATCTATTTGAACTTTAATAATTCACTAAATGTTTTCTTTATCTTATTATTATTATTGTTACTCTAAATAATGATGTAATTGTGCAGTTGAATAATTATGCTCAAGAATGGGCTAATACGTTAAAAAGCCGAGGACTTAAGCATAGAACCGATAATCTCTATGGAGAAAATCTCTACAAGACTTCGGACAGTGATAACATTGGTGAACAAGCTGTCAATTCTTGGTACAATGAATTGGCCCTTTACAATTTAAACGATGATGAAGATGAATTATACAATCGCAGTGCAGTTCGTAAGTAAATTATTTCAAATATTTAACACAGTTAAATAAAAATATGATTCCATACATTTGAAATTTCAGAAATTAATAATCCATTAATTGGAATTTATAAAGATTTCATATGCGTAGTTGATTTACATTTACTGATCTACTTGTGTTTCGTATGGAATTCGGAATTGTTCGAAGATTTGTTCTTCTTTCTCCTTCTGTCTACTTGAGCACTTCAAATACGGGACTAATCTTGTGTTACCTTTGACCTTTTAATATGGACTCTGCAGAATGTTAATGACATAGGTTATAACCGAAACCTTGATGATTTTTTTCGATTCCGGTTCCTTAAGTGAAAAAAAATCGATTTCGATGCCGGTTCTTAAAAAACTAAAATTTCGATTTCGGTTTCTTTTCGGTTTCAAAAAAAAAAAAAAAATTATTTTCAGCTTATAAATAATAAAAATTTAGCTTTCAGTTTCTTTTCGGTTCTTAAAAAATTAAAATTTCGTTTTCTGACCCCCCCCCCCCCCCCTAGCGGACGCCTATGGTACTTTATGTGACCTATCTGTAATAAGTACATAGTTGATTAGTAGTATACCTAGCATTATAATAAAAATTATCTACAAAAAATAATTAAATACTTAAATTATCTACAGTGCTCGTATAATATCAGTTTAATGTTATCGCGTTTATAACATTTAATCGCACAGCAACCGCGGGTAATCGAAACCACGGATAACGAGAAATTATTGTATTCACCGATCTTTTCTTTCATTACCGCATTCTATATTTATATAAGGATAGATTTGCGTTTGGGAGTTTCAGTAGATATTAAAGGTCTCGATTACCTATATAATGAACTACACGGGTACCTGTGTTTTTAAACAAGACGGGGTTAAGGCCCGTGTAGTAAAAATACCCGTTTTATTAATACCCATGTATCTAAATACCCGATAGCTAAAATGAAAAGTAGGTTTAACAAATAATACAGAATTTATTTATTTTTTTGTATTTTCATTCATTATAGATTATATTATTATATTATATTATTATATTATTATATTCATTCATTATAATTTCATTTTTTTCCAAAAAAAAGTTGTATTGCCTAATTATTAAATAACAATAAACATATGTATATATATACATAATCCAAACATTAATGGTAATAACAATAATAATATAGTATAAAATAAATACAAAATAATAATAATAATATTAAATTAATGAACAAGCAGTATGTACTATGTAACAGTGGCGTATTTACGGGGGGGGGGGGATATGGGGGATAGATCCCCCCCTTGACCTTTTTTTTTCCTAGGTAGCTATAAGTTGTCTCATTTTCTCTAATATTCTTAATATGATATTACTTTCAAGCATGTATGTTTTCTGTTTTCTAAATGTTCTAGTCGTGGTAATTGTACCGCTCTGATAGTCTGATATACTAATCGCCACTAATCGTTTATCGTTGGCGGCATGTACGACTATCAGGCAACAAAAACTATACCTATATTATGGTGTACTGTATTTTGTACGTTTCTGCGAATTATTTTTCATGCAAGAGTGTTTATAATAAACCCGATAAGCAATCGGTAAACAAAACAAAATGACCATGAGGACCGTGGATTAACCATAGGGCGGCCGGGCGGGTTTATTTTTAGAAAATTTGTTACTAGTAGATTTATGGCTAATGTATAGCTATATATATATATATATATATATTTTATCGTATGATATTGTGATTCGTTAAAAGTAGATATGTACGGTCGTTGGACGTTGACGGATAGCGACGCCGCGCCATTCCGAGTACTGACTTACTGCCGAATTGACTATTGTTCGACTTTATTTTTTTTGCGTCTTGTAAGTTGTAACTGTGAAGTTTTAAGACAATATGAGTAATACTCAAAAACAAAAATAAACTTTATTTTCTTATTTTAGTACAAGTAAAAAAATTTGTTTGGAAAATGATGAGGTAATTATAAAGATTAATTCTTATTTTGCCTTGATCCACACTAACCTCAATAGGTAACAAGTTAGGGGATTTTAAAAATGTATATTATGTACGAATTTATGGGTGTTAGGATGTATTATTATATATTTCATCCCCCTCCTAAATACGCCACTGCTATGTAATAACGCATAATATAGTGCAAAAAATACAAAAGCAATCACTCACGATCTAGGAAGTTATAATAATTGTTTGTTTTAGTAAAGAAAAATTTACATGTTTACCGTCTTGGGCGACAAACAACTTCTCTTGGCTGTCACTATGTTTCCAGCGGTTTAGAAACATATTTCCGAATTTACTGACGTTGCTGGTATCCCTAAATATTTCTTTGCCAAAGCAACAATTAATGGATATTTTGATGGACGTATCTTCCATCATTCTAGTGCATCAAAATCAAATTTTAACTGTGGTTCTGCCAAGTAATGTTGATACTGAATATCAGAATCAGATGTATCACAGTTTACTTCATCGCCAAACAAAAATTCAAGAGCATTGTTATGTTTAGCTACAGATGTTTCAATTTGCATATCGCGATTAATTTCAGATATTTCGTTTATCAAATTTTTAACCCGTGTCCGAATTTTCTCTCTTGCTTCAACCGTTTCATGCTCTAAGTCTTTGAACCTTGGGTCTAGAAAAGATGCTATTTGCCTAGCAGACACGACACTAGAAGGACACCACAGTAATTTAAAACGATCTGAAAGTTCCCTTATTACAGTGGTTTTAAAAAGTTCAGCTATTTCATCATCACTTACGATTATATTATGCTTTAAATGCTTTTGTATAACTGCGTTTAGAAGAGGCCTAACCATTAAACTAGAACAATATTTTTCCCCACAAAAAATAGTAGTCATCATTTGTAGAGGTTTAAGCAATTGTATTAACGTTTCAACATCTGTCCATTGGTGCTCCGTCACTTCAAATTTGTGTGCCATCGCTGCTGTAGTCATCGAACGATCAGCAATAACATTTGAAATTGGGCACCTATTTTTATAAAGGCGCTCAAGCATCATAAATATAGAATTCCATCTTGTTTTACAGCTTTGTATCAAGCTTTCTGTTGGCAAACCTAGTTTTTCTTGCTTATCTTTAAATATTGACTTGCTAAATTTGAATGCTTAAAATGACAAACTATTTTACTACATACTTCAATTAAATTTTCTATTTTATCATATTTTAGGGCATTGTTGACAGCTAGTTGTAATGTGCAGCACATATTAGATCGTTTTTTTCTGTGATATTATCCAGTAAATTAACTGCATTCAAAAGATTTTTTGTATTAACAGTAACTACTGACATAATTTTTTGGTCGATTTCCCATTTATTAAAAGGACTTGAATATGTTTTTTTGCTCGTGTGCCCGAGCTCCGTGTACCCGTGTATTCTAATACCCGTTCACAACCACGACCTCTACTAGATATCACATAGGAAAGTCTGTTGAACAAAATTTTATACTGATCACTAGGGCAAAGGACTTGTAACTCCAAAAAAGCACTAAATATGCAAGCACATGCATTTTAAACCCTATGATATGCACTAAACACATGCTCTTATATTTTTTTTTAAAGCGATTTATTTGAAAAATGTTTAAAAAAATAAATAAATAATTTAAATTTTGGGGGACATTAAATCGGATTTCACATTCTAATTTAACGTCACGATACTTACAGTATAGAACTTAACCGTCAGTCAAAAACACATCGACACCAAATTTAAGTTAAAAAATGATTTATCTTTATTTTTTAATGATAAAACAGAACATAAAAACGAAGCGTTGACATAAATTACGAATACACACGCATACCCAACCCAGATGGCAGAATTAAGACTAAATTAATAAAATGTTAAATCATTAACGGCCAACGATTGACAAAAGAATAATGAGCAAACAAAATTTAATATTTATTGATGACTTATTCATAAAATCAATAAAATAAAAAATTTTATAGTTAAAGAATAATAATGAATAAATAATAATTTTTGTAATATTTTTAAAATTATTTATAATAGGAAGGTATTATTGTTGTGTTAAGACGAACCACAATAATGAGGAATAAAAAATAGACGGTAAAGCTGGTTACACACTACGTGTTTTAGACGATTAACGTACACGTTTTAAAAACACCGAAAAATAAAACTGTACGGACTGCATACGAATTCCACACTATCGCAAAACGAACGCGTTTGGTAGCGGTCGATGCTTTAAGACGCATGTGTTTGATTTTCGGCGTTTAAACGATCTTTTATAAATCGTTAGCGTAAGTTTGTAGTAACAATGTTTCAATTTTAAAGTAATGATTTATAGACTCTGCGTTCAATAAATTATTCTGAACCAAATTTGGTACAGTATAATTGTGTGTATTTAAATTACAACATCGTATTTAAGCCGTTGCGCCATAATTAAAATTTGAAACATTTTATTAGAAAAATAAACAATACTCGTAGGTCGGATGAGCCTTAACGGTCGGGTGAGGTTCAGGAATGGGTCAATGATATTGTTGTATTCGTTTTTTTAACTTAAAACCTATATACCACTGATTTTGAAAAAACCGATTTTGAATGAAGAATAAATTAATATAAAGGTAAAATTGTAACTAATAAAATTAAAAATTAAGAATTATATCAAAAGTAAAAGTAAACGTTTTCGGGATAAATTAATTTTCTTTACACATAATAATTATGATATGATTATGTATGTGTATACTAATAGTTCTATTGTTTTTATAAAATTACAGAGCACATGACACAACTACTTTGGAAATCATCACAGAAATTGGGTGTTGGTGTGGCAAAAGATGACAGTGGTTACATTGTTGTAGCAAACTACGATCCCCCGGGAAATTTTAAAAGGCATTTCATAAATAATTTGCCTACATTTACTCAATCACAAATTAATGACGCAAAAAAAGCAAAAAATAGACGAGTCAAATGGATGCACTCATAAACCATTTACCACAATTAGAATTACCTAAATGAATAGATTCCAGACGCGTTAACATGGTCTAAACCGTGTTAAACACTCTTCGGATTTACATAAAAATACATAAACGTCTTATAGTATTATCATATTATTATCAAATACTTACTTGTAGTCCTATACACACTTTATAGTGGTTGTATATTTTATACTCCGATAAACGTTTATAAAAAAAAGAAAAATTATTATTGCTTATAATAAAAAAAGTAAGAATTTATTAAAATATAATTGTTGTATATATACATATTATAAATAATCAATGAAATAATTGACATCTATTAAAATAATTTGACAATAATAACTAAACGTTTAATATTTATTTATCCTCTACAATGTAGGTTCTCTTAACTTTTTCATTCATAGAGCCATACCTATATTACTAAAATAAATTCAAGAAGCCCCCAAAAACAAAAATTATCAATTTATATGGTTATTTCCAGTTAGTATACATCCAAATAATATTGGATAGTATAAAATCCGTAAAAATGTCACAATTAAAATAGTCATAATAATAATATCTATATGAATTTAATCCATGGAATGGTTTTAGGATCACTGATTTAAGTCATTGCAAATAATTAGCTTTCCAAGGAATCTAATAAATTATAAATTGTATTGTATTAGCAAGTAAATTTGGTTTGATTTATATTTATTAGTAGAAAATGACAATATCAACATTTATTAAGTTTGAGAAAGTACTAATAATGAATATATTTGAATATTATAATATATATATATGTATTATAATCTTGTTCAATATTAAACTATAATTTTAAAATGCATTATACTCTAGTAAATATATTTTCAATTACTGTGACTATGGTTTTTTTTTTTTTTACTTTTCAGTTGTGAATACTTAAAAAAAATGACAACTCCAGAAAACGCACCATTGTCGATATTTTTACAATAGCATCAATAATTTTCGTCGTCTGAAGGGAAATTAAAAACATAACCTGAATAGTTATACCTACACAATAATGAGGATAAGCTGATGAGAAATTTCTAACATTTGAAAAATTTTCAAATACATTTAATGAATGTGTTAAAGAAATAATTCGCGCGTCCATGTGAACCTAGCCTTAGTAGAACACAACAATGATATACCCAGCACGCGTTGGCGTTGGTATTATCACATTTCCAATGTGTTATCGGTAAATTTATCTGCTGGTAAATTCCAATAATTAAAGTCGAAAGTATGACGCAGATTACATGTTCCATTTTGTTTTCTGCTGTGGCATAAATTACCAAAATTATTTTTAGATGTGGCGCAAAATACACATTTAATTTTTATATTTTGGCGCAAATTACAAGTAATAAAATTGGCGCAAAATACCATCTCCCCATTTTTTGGACCGATTGATTGGCATGCAGGCCGCAGTGGTGCAAATTATAACCGTTTAGTCGCAGTAGGTATCCAGTCGGGCCAATTTTTTATTTAATATAGGTAAGTAGATAAAATTGATCTGAACCATTATTGTTATTAGATAATTTGCAGTGCTCGACTTGGCAAAATTAAAGAAGGGGGACTCTATTTACTTTAAAAAAAAAAGACGTCCCCAAAACTGGCTGAGCGTTATGATTATAGCGTAATAACAGTAGGGGACGCTAAAATGTATACTATTATTATTATTACTGTATAATTGTACCTAGTTAACAACAAATAGGTGAACCTAATCAAAATCACGAAGCTCGATGAAGATCAATCTTGAATCTACAAAGAACAAACAAAAATTGTACAATAATACGTAGGTACGTAGGGTAGTCAAAACTCAAAACTCTCATTTACATTTGATAATTGTAAATATATAAATATACTATTTTATCTACTGTAGTATCAATCACATAATCTTTGTATATACAATCAATAATTTTGGCGGTTCAACAAATTGAACCGATTATTAAAAAATGGGCAGCTTTATTTAGTATGCTGAATCTGCGATTAAAGTCTGCGCACGCTTATGAGCAAAAGAAACAATCGTATAAATAATTACGATGATTTAGTATAAAATTATAATAATCATAATTCAAATAAATATTTATAGCACTACTATATTATTTAAAATCTAAGAAATTGGTATACGACAAATTTAAATTAAATTGAAAAAAATAGTCGATTGTACATTTTTTTTTCCATGATTCATTTTATAATGAAATATTTATTATATTTATGCTTACTATTTATTTATATAATGACTATAAATAACCTGGACAAAATACTGAATATTCCATTTGTCACACAAATCGTAAAGATTCAGACCGTTTTGTACTTTGATATTAGTCTGCATCCAAGTAGTTATCATATTTTTGATGTCTCGGTTAACTCGTTCGACCAACCCTTGAGATTATCTGTGACTAGCTTTGCCATGGACTATTTCTACTTGAGGCCACATTTCACAGGCATAAGTAACAAATTTATTTACAAATTCCCCCCTCCATTATCAGAGTGTAGTATATTGAGAACTCATAATAGGATGAGTATATCAAGAAGTTGATATACAATTTCTTGTGCCCGTTTACAGAATGTGTATAGTAATACATTTAGTCACTGATATTGATCCTCTATAATGTATTTAAAACTATTGTTCTAATTTCATTGCTTGTCAATCAAATAAGTTTGACATCCACTATTCGTTTTATTGAGCAATATCAGTTTAAGAAGTCCCTTTTTCGACATACTACGATTTTTCTAGAATGTTTCACACACTTAAATAGCTATGTAGTCATTAAATCTTTTACATGAGCATTGTATTATTTTTAATTTTTTTTATGTCGTTTCTTAAGTATTATTTACTAATTCAATTTGTATATCTTAGGATCTACACAACGTTTTTCGTATAAGCCCAAATAAAATTATGGTTTTCAGATGTTGAGTCAACCTGTAAAACAGTAAATCCTAGCATTGACTTAAGCCGTGGTTTCCTACAACCACGCATCCGTGATTACGTGGAGCGCGATGCGTAATGGAAGTGTTTTGCTACGATGCGTGTTTACGACTGAGTGGTTTGGAGCAGAAAATTTTAGTCAGTTGATGTTTAGTAGTACATCAAAATGGACGTGGTTATGCTTTATACAATTTTGAAGTACTATTGCTACTTCCGAATAATTTCCGTAATGGAAATTATGAAATGTTTAGTCAACGGAACAGGGAAGGTTGTATCAGTACTTTAATTAGTAATAAAAATTAAATAAAATATACAATAAAATATAAATAATATATTGAAAAATATTTTAATAATGTATAAAATAATTTAATCCCGCACTGCGTTTTACACAAAAGTTACCCTCGTAGCGACTGCTACGCAATCGACGTGCGTGATTCGATAATCACGCGCGTAAATATTGACGCGCGTGAATTATTATTAAACATCAATACTATTTTTCATGGTTTCAACTTTTGCGTGATCACGCATCACGCACCATGCAATCACGGATGCGTGGTTGTAGGAAACCACGGCTTTAAATTGACTAAGTGATCAGGCTTAAACAGTTAATTAAATACAATATCAAAACTTGGGTTCTGGATTAGGGAAAATAAAATTTAATACTGTTAGGTATAAATATTATTTTTATTAATACATAATATTAATTGCAAACTTATTTAATACTTATAACACTTTGTAGGTTAAATCTATTTTTCTATTTTTGGTTTCTACGGTAAGATTAATAACTTCGTCGATTAATGTAGGATCTGCTCCTAGCTCTACTATGATATATATTTTAGGGACCAGGATATTTAATCGCGATATCGATACTTATTCAATACAAGCTATGAAAACTATGTGTTTTGCATTTAATGCAATTCCACTTTTCAGCAAGTGTAGGAACATCATTACAGATGATGAGGTAAAGAAAGTGCGTATTCATTGGAAAATACTAATTACAGCAAAAACCTATCTAGAATGATACATAATTATCGATTAAATTGTTCATGAGACTTTTTAGAGTCTTTTGAAATATCTTTTTAATTGCTTGTATGCAGAACCAATCCTTTTATCATCAACCACACCACACGTCCATCATAAAATGTACATTTTAAAAGTAAAGAAAATTAATCTGTGATACAGTTTTTGAAGTCGAATCACAAGAAGGAAATTTATAAGATAATATACTCGTATATTTAAGATTTATAGGTTAATAAAAAATATTAAGAAATTAAAACCTAAGAAAAATATCAAAAGCTGAATAGAGTTTAAAAAGTGGACAAGTATTCAAAAAAAGTGACTAACAGTAAATTAAATTATATTATTAATTTAAAAATTTAAATTAAGAACATACATTAAAACAAAATATAAAAATTAATTAATTTTTTTATATTTTATTTTTAGTATATATATATATATATTTAATACTTATAATTTATAATTTAATAAATAAATAAATTGATTAAGTTTGTAAAACTATTTAATTAAAAAATAACAAGTTATTTCTCTCTAAATTAAACTAATTCAGCTTTTTCATTCTTGAATGACCATTTTGTTATTGAAACATTATTTCGCAGAATATATTTAATATAATATATAATCAATATAATTCATATTAATTTTGTTTGATATATTATAGAAGCTAAATTTTAGTATTCGCATAGTTATGTTAACATTATTGCAAGTTTAAAAAGAATATATTCAGATGCTACTCAATAAATAAAACTATTCAATATATTCGGCTAATGAATTTTGATAAGTATATTGCGCTTAGAAAATTATAAATTATAGCTATTATAAAACTCTATATAATAATATTCTATTCAAAATAATTATAAAATAGCCACATTATTCAATCACATATTCTATTTTATGCTATTTTATTGTGTACCACGTATAGGATACTTACAGGATGTCTAAAATAGTTGAATATAAATAAATCCAACAGTTTAAATTAAATCAAATTTAATCAACAGTTTTTGTATTTAAATCATCAGTGTTTTCATTTCATCTCGTCATCGTCTGTGGCGGATTTCTTGCGTTTCATTTGCATGAATGTTAATTTTTTTTTTTTTTTTTAGTCCAATCGTTCAGGTAATTGCCTGGGAAGATGCCCATAATTTAGGGCCCAGACGAATCAAAAGAATTCGAAGTATCCGAGTCCCCTACTAAGATGTATGGATATTTTTCAGGAATCTTCATGTAACCTACACTCTTGAATAAACTCAAGGATAGATTGTTTTTCATATTGATGAGAGCATGGGGAGTGATGCCAGATTGTCCCATTTCCTTAGTGACCGCCATAACAATCAGCTTACCAAGTCCACGTCCTCTGTAATTTGGTTCAACAATTAGTGTGCTTAAGCCTCCGTAACTGCCGCACATCGCCCACGCCAATAGCTCACGACTATCACGGCTGAATACACCAAAACCAATGTTCAATCTCACGGTATCCCAAATGTCTGACTTCGGATAGACGTCACTATGAGCCCACAACGAATAAATTTGCTCAATGTTTTCCACGGCTAATTGATCAATATATACATCAGATGGGACTCTAAAAATAACAATATAATTGTAAAATACATGGATGTATATAAAAAACTTGAACTATTATATTCCGTGTTTGAATTTATTTATTTATCTATTTTTATCAACTATCTATATTTTTTCTTAAAATCTTAATTTTAAATTGATAATAATTTATTTATATCCGTATGACGTAGTTTTATTTATAAATAAATATATATTATAATCCAAGATTTAGTCAAAATATCATGTTCAACTTATTAGACTCATAAATGATAATCGCTCATAAATCACACACTGATATATTATATACGTATGCAAAAATCATAACTTTTCACTCCAATTTATTAATATTTTTATTTTTTTTTACATAATTTCATTGTTATATAAATAATAAGTAATAGGTAGTAAGTAATATTGATATTTCTTTTAGACGTGATATCTATTAACTTAATTAATTTTTCTCGAAGGTCAAAAATATATATTTATTTATATTTAACTATGCGTTCTAATAAGAATAGTATCAATACAATAAAAAAATAACATAGTACATTAATAACGTAACAGTTAATTTACTTAGTTTTTAAGTTACAATTCATTACTTTTGTTTATGTTATTTTTGTCTTTTATTATTTAATTGTAATAGGTATTACCACAGGCGGAAATCGAGGGGGGCTTAAGGGGACTAAGCCCCCCCAAGATATAAAGTACAGGTTTTAGGCCCCCTAGTCCTAAAAATTGTTAAGTGACTAAAAATACAATAATCATTATAATTGTAAAATGCATTTTTAATAACTGAATTAAAAAAATATATTCTGTGATAAAAAAAATATGTTAGTAAAAAAATATGTTATCAACAAATAAATTGTTGATTAAAAATGTCAAATTGTCAAACTTCGTAAATTGCCTTGTTGAAATAAATAATTGCGCACAGTGGTATCTATAGGTGTAATAAGTAAATAATGCTCAGCCCCCACAAATTTCACCAAATTACTGCTTATGAGTATTACTTTGTTTTTTTGATGATAATGCAGTTTCATTTGAATTCACGCAATTTAAAATAAACTATTCTCAAACTTTAACAATCTATACATTTAATACCTATCCAAAATAGATTAAAAAAAATACGAGCCAAAAAAATAAAACCTCGAGCCAAATAATGATCCATTAATTATGGATTATAAATACGCAACAAAGCATATGCAAAATTCGTTTAAAATTACTAATAGTGTCCAGCAACTATATATATACTTATATACAACTATTAATTAAATGGAATATAACTCCTGAAAAGAAGTATCATATTGTCACATAGTTTTAAATAATATAATTAAATTGCATAAAATATCTCACTCGTAGTCTAATCTGGCTGCTGTATCGGCCGGAATCCACTTAAGCACAGCATTCGAATACAATTTACCCTTCAAACCCTTTTCTTCGATCGTCGTGCACACAATATTCTTTATTGTGGATGGGATAGCTTGAAATAGCGGTTTATTTCTCCACTTTATGAGATGAGTGTTTATTAAGACTCTCTGGAATTGTTCTTCATTTCCCGGAGAAGTGTACGTAACAATAACTTCCGGATAATCTTTTTCCTGAAATTAATATTACTGTGCAATTCGTATAATGAATCTTCCGGCGTCATGGGTGAAGAAAAATTTCCTAGAATTAAAAAAGATTCTTAAAAAATACAATGCCAACAATAATCGGATACCCCGATAATAGAATCTAATCAAATCTAAATATTGGATTATTATCGAATATAAAAACCATTCGGTTTTCATTCAGATTTAAAATATTTATTTACATACATCTATATATGTATACATATTTTTTCATTGTTAGGCTGTTTGAAAATTAAATGGCTACTTTGTGAACATTTTGCAAATAATTAATTAAATAATTTCCTTGCACAATAATTACTTACAGGTCGTGATAGAAAACCAATGAATGTTCCATTTTCAATATCATCGGGGAGATAAAATAATTTATAACAAGATAACGCTGTACACTGGCCACGTTTCCACGCGATGGCATTTTTTATAAAATGATACACCTGGAACAAAAAAAAAAAAACCAATAACTATTTGTTGTATAGCTATATACGATATGTAATTTATAAATATATTTGTTGTTTTACTGATTGTATTGATCAAACTTAGTGCATTCTAATTGGTTCCAGATTTAAAATATGCAAGTATTCATATAATTACTTAGTGCATAATATAGAAGAGACAAGTTCAGTCCAAGGTTGTTTAAAATTCGTACTTAACTGATGTCAACTAATACTATGCAGTAAGGATGAGCAACTTTAAATTACAAGAGTGCCAATTTTTAGAATTGACGACTTTTAATAAAAATATTAATAAAATTTTTAATAAATAAAAACAACCATCGAATTTTATAGTATATATCAAATTTTTTTAAATATTTTTTGTCATGGGGCCCCTCTAAATTTAATGTAAAAACTGTCAAGACCAATAGTCAAAATTATTAATTATATATATGTTCATATATTGAATGTTACTACCTGCTCGACTTCAAAATGGTAAATATGAGAGAAGAAAAAATAAAGATCTGGAAGTGTTATTCAATAAGCCAGATATTAGACTATTTTTGAAAGCAAAATGTCTAGAGTGGACTGGTCACGTTTGGTGAGCGGCCAAAAGTATTACAAGAAACGTCTTAACCAAAAATCCCCAAAAAAACGACCAAGAGGAACACCTCGTCAGAGATGGTTAGACAGAGTGAAGGATATTTTAGATATCGACTACTCAAAATAATTGGATGACGCAATTGACCGGGATGGATGGAGATACTTGGTGGAAGCATACAAAAGGCTTCAACGGTCTGTATAGCATTAAAAAAAAAAAAAAAAATGTAATATTTTATTCCTACCTATACATACTAAAATAACTATTTCATTTTACACAAACCTATGCCTAATATGATATAGTAAGCCGAAATTGAATTTTGTTAAAATTAAATTAATGTTGACATTTGTTAAGTTTTTTAAAAATGCGTGATGAATATCTTATAAAATTTGAATCTTCCAATTCATTTTTAGTGTATTTAATAATTTAATTTCCAAAAGGTACATCATATTAATTAAGCTAATTATTCCCTATTAATATCACTTAAATACCAATTAAATAAGCTTTTAACAGGAGTATTTTAAAAACATAAGTATATGAATAACAACAAATTCAACAATTAATTTTTTTACCGATTATTTTACTTTTTTTATATAAATAAATTTTTAAATTAATAAATTAAAAGAATTGCTTTGCACACACACACCTACAATAAATATATATACAAACAACTTTTAAAAAGAAATATATGTTGTAAAAATGTGATATATCAGAAATTAACACTGAAATAATTTCACTACTCACTGTAAACAAATCGATATTTTAAACTTCATTATGAGTTATTAGCTTATGATCAATACACGGTACGTAAATATTCAATTAAATATATCATAACTATTGTGACGCAAACCAGCACATTATATGATTCACCAAACATAAGTTTATATTTATTTATGTCAATATAAGAACAATAAATACAATTTCATCAAGAAATTCGTTGATATCATCTTAAAAGAAATTATAAATGTCATAAAGATCAGATGACGAACCTTTGATGTAATATTTTCCAAATTATATGTTCATATAAATAATTAATTATGACTTAATAAGTATATTGGTTATAGCTATATGTTTAGGTTAAGTAAATACATATATCCAAATAGCACGTGTTACAAATAAATTAAATATTTTAACCATATAGCCATTTATGTTTTAAAAAAAGCAATTTATGAAATTTATTTTTATTAATTTTTTCATTCAGTTTCTAATATTTCAGTAATACCAGTAATAATGTCGTTTCTCTTCCGATTTGTTTGCAATAACTAAATATTTGATGAATATAGATATTAACATAAAAGAAACATTTTTATAACTATTTAGACATCTCTGAGACCAATACTATATAATGTATACATAGAATATGTATGCACATGACTTATGTATGAGTAAATGGCATTTTTCAGGTTATAAATAAAATAGTACAAATGTTGATCTAAAAATATCTGAAAGTTAATTAGATGTAATATACTATAGTAAAATACTACACAGTGTTTATCATCATACTATACTACTCACTTTATATTTACAAATAATAAATATTATGTTATTTTAATGATAATTTTTCTACGTAAGTATACTTACCACTCTTTAAGTTGCAAATACAACATGTAAATTGATTATTCCGAATTAACGCTATTTCATTTTAAATTATTAATTAATCTAATATAATAATCTGTAATATTTTATTTATATAGTCTATTGTAACAATTCATGACAAAATCATACAATATAAACGTATGTATAAATTTAGCAATTACTAATTATAATAACAATTGACAGTTTCGTTATAATTTCGTTACAATGGCACCAAGATTTTTCAAGGGAAGTGTCCACCAGTAGTATAATGTATAATATAATTTATAGGTACATCAGTACAGTTATTTTTTAAAAGTTAATAATTATAGAATTTTAAATTACTACTAGTTTATATTTATTGTATTATCTCATTCAAATCTATCACTATAATTATTTCTGTGTTTGCTAAACATTGGATAACCTATAAATCATTAACAACATTTATTTTCAATTATAAATCACATATAAATTTCAATAATCAGGTCAAATATAAAGACATTTAAGAAAGTTATTATACATATTACAATTAAAATAATTTTTTTTCCATGTTAACTCTTATGACGTTATCTGTAGTAACTGCAATTATACGGTTAAAATTTAACACTATTAATCAATTTAGTCTACATACTGATATTGAGTTTCTGATGTATGTTTTCAGTATTTTTAAAGTTATTTTAAGTAAAAAAAGTCGGTTATACTTTTATTAATACGTTTACTCATTCTATTTATTTGACGGTGACAATAATATCGAATAACTGAGCTGATATAATAACACGTAGACACAGAGAGTCAAACAAATACTATCTAGCTTTTGGCAACGATAAATCGAAAATATTAGGTATTTTGTACCCACTTGTGAGGCATTTCCAGGAAGCGGGTGTATTGCCGATTTTTTGAAAAAAATAAAAAAACACCCTTGTGATTTTCATTATCATCATAATAATATAATAGTTTACATGGTTATGATAATATGTTTATTTTCACAATAATTGATGATACATTTCAGCATTTGTTCTATATACTGTATGAATAAAATCGTTTTTTTTTTCAGTTGGTTAAAATAAATTGTACACAACCAAAAGTTAATTGGCCTAAATTTTAAAAGTTTTAAGAGTTAAACGATTATTATTAAGGATAAATATTATGATGCTTTTTTTGTTTCGGTCATGTGTAAAGCGGAAATGATTTATTACAATTAATACTATGATGATTTAAAATAATTAAATCCACTATTCAATAATTTTGTCAAGGACAGACAATTTAGTTAATATTTTGAAATTGATAAATTTAAGTAGATGATTCTATTTAAATGAATTCCATTTTAAATCATAGAAAATTAATTTTTGAAATTTGAAGCAAAAAACTTAAAAGAAATTTTATGAGATAAATTAAGTATAAATGTTATGGGATATGACCGCATAGCAGTGAATGTTGACAGTCATCGGTGTACGTTGACATTTTCCGATTATTTTGGTGAATGTTATCAATTATTTCAAATATCTCACAATGCGGACATTTACCAGTATTTGATGACATGCGCAATAGTTATTTAGTGAATATTGATATGTCTGACAATATAGTTTCGCCCTCCACGACCAGTTTTTATACGAGCTTCGTGCATAATGTGTAGTTCTTCGTTATTTACATAGTAAATAATTTCAGTTTCGCCTACTTTTAATGGGACGATTAGTTTATGATTATTCATAATATCCACAATGTCAAACCAATTAAATCGTCTGTAATCACTTCGTTGTTTATTTTTTTTTTTTTTAGTTTAACATTTATAACTTAAATTATATATTTATTATATTTTTCAGTGCTTAAATAAAAACAATTATCTTCCCTTTTTTTTTTAATAAAAGTGCATTCAATTTTTCATGAATTTATTATTTTTATCCTTATTAATTTTAATTCGAATATAATATTATAAACTGTTATTAAACTGTTTCGTTTGGTTTAGAATACGCGACAATACTAAGGAGATTTATATTATATTATGTTATTTAGCAAATGATTGACTATCGGATTTTCTCATGCGATAACATTACTAAAGTCCAAATATCTTGAATGCATATTGTGACTAGACGATAACGTCAAATTTAATCGAAAATGTTATCGATCCTACAAAATAATACAAAAATACCTTTTACATACATCGTGCTTCAAGTGTGGACAACATTTATCAAACACTGATTGCAAATGTCAACAACCACCGGTGTATGAACGCGTTAAGACCATTTTGTCGACATTTACTACGATTTTTGGTAAATGTGAACATACACCGGTAACTGTCAACATTCTCCTACTGCGGTCAAACACCTTAACATATACATATTCATAATACAACAAAATATTTCGAAAAATTGCTTATGATAAAAACAAAATAACAAAACCAAAATAAATTAAAATTAATATTTATCTACATACTTGATTTAAAATAATAAGTAACATTGAAAAATAGTCATATAAAATGGCATAAAATAAATATGTTAAAAACATTAAATGTTATTATAATTTTCAATAATTTAAAAATAAACTAAATTTATTTTAATTAATATTTATTACAAAAAACTAATTCTGATAAAAATAATGGAATTGGTTTTTATAAAAGGGCCTCGCTAAAAAATAATAACCCCCTCATATTATGACCATAATCCGGCCCTGCATGTACTGTGTAATAATTTACACGTATTGCATATACAAATATACTCGTAAAATATATAATAATCAATACAATTTATAATTGGATAGTGATGCGTATTGAATTTCAAAATTAAATTTTTAATTCTCAGTGAAATTAATTTAAGATATTGGTCAATTGTATTTTCATTTATACTTTTTATCTACAAACTAATTTTTTTTATCGTAGTTCAATTATTTCAAAGTAGTTTGAAGAAAAAAAAATCAAAATGTCATCAAGTTCATTTTAAAAATAATTCAAATCTGTTTTCGATATCTAGATCGATTGATAGAAATATAATTCGTCCTAGGATAAATTCGTTGTCATACGTGTGACAACGGACAACGTATCGGCTTCCATGATCCAACCTTCTAAAAAACATGAGAATATTTTCGTTATTTATTTGAAGTTTATTAAAAATATAAAAGAATGTCTATACTTATATAAAATAAAGCTTCGATAGTCCGGAAAAATAGACAGTATCTATCTGAAAAATTGTAAATTTTTCTAGAGTACCTACTAAAATGACTAAGAAATGTTGTTCCGCCATCTTAATTTGTTACATTACACAAATCACAATCAGGGACTCAATTTTAATGAAAAAACAGAGGATGGTCTATTTTTTTCGTGTTTCTTTATGATTATAGACGCCCGCAATCTGTACATTTCAACAATTTCTTAATTTAAATTGTTAATTTTGAATTTATATTTTAATTGCACAAATAACGTATTATCCATCTGCATACATAAATGTTTTATCACAGATAGTTTTTAAATTTATAAATAATACAATAAAAACTTTTTTTTTTCTATACATAATAAGTAATGACTATTTAAACGCAAGTTATGGTAAAATGAAAAAAAAGATCACAATAATAGTAAGTAATAAATATATTATAACATTAAAAAAAAAAATGATAAGAACTAAAACATTAAATACAGGGTTAGACAAAGGTTAGTATTACAAATAGTCGAGTCCGATTTACTAATTTCATAGATTATTGTGTTCCAGAATTCTGAACAAATGAACTATGGTACGTTGCAATTCATATATGCATTCCGGGGCTATACTATAAGTGTACTTTAAATATTTTTTCTCGAAAACTTTCGATATTATTTGATGTGGCAGTTATGATATTATAAATTGGTACATCAGGTAGGTATGGGAATTGATGCGAACGACTGTTGACATGGGGACTTTTGCCTTTAACACGTGCGTACGACGGATCAATGATGGAATGTACGTAGTCACGATATTACAGCCGTGGCAGATTTTGCCAGTTTGTTGTCGTGTTACCATATTTATGTAGGACGAGTCGGCCACAGACGACGAGGAGATTCATTCACGTAAATATCACGGCGAACCGATCACCATTTATCTTATATCCCGGTAACTAGGAAATCAACGCTATTCAACGAATACCCAATCCTTCCGAACACTGTGACTGGTTAGATTTCAAATCGCTATTTATTAGTCGCAATGCCACCACTGCCGCAGCGGAAACAATTTGAAATGGGCCGCGCTGCGGGGCGCGTTCGTAGATGCATGCATAGGAACCGCACCTTATTTGTTTTTATTTTTTCCTTCATTTTTTCGACGCCCTAGCGGTCAACATGCCTTACTATATCGCTCCCAGCATGCAGCAGTATTTCTCAATCTCACGTCTTATGGCGGTACAATGTCGTAAAATATTTTATACTCTATTGCACAACACACAATGTGTAAATTAATAGCGACGATAACCAAAAAAACTATGTTGATTTATTTTGTTTATACAATACACTTACCAAATCATACGGGTCTGCAGTAAAGTTCATTCTTGACATTTCATATATATATAAATAATAACTACTAAAAATGACTTAAGACATTTGAAAAAAAATCTACAAAACCATGTCGGATTGTAACAATAATCTTAGTGTTGAAGCCGTCCAAATATTGTATATTGTAATATTGTCCACGTCACGTTTATGCCAAACGTATTTCGTGGGAAACAACCTACGGCCTATACTTGTACCAACGAGCTGTATCGCTGCAATAGCCGAACGAGGAGCAACCGATTTGCTCGTTTGCAGCGGAGTCGGCCATCGTATATTGTACTATTTAACACACGGTTGTGCATACTTACGTGGATGCTGTTGGGCCAGTCGCGTTTCAACACTACTTCGCAGAAATACTCCGTCACGTCTTCGGGCATTTCGATAAGATATTCGTTCCTCATGGCGACTGTAGTTGTACCGGTGCTGTCGTAAAATATTTATGGTGTACTATGTTTTTTGCGTGTAAAACTCGCGGAATTAGTGAATGAGTGAGTGAGTTGGGCCGCAGTGTTCTAAATCAAAGCGACGGGTTATTTCCGTTGTGTGTACGTGGACCGAAACCGAATATGGTTGACAGGTACAAACGCCCGGGACGGTGGTAGACGGGAAAATGGACACTGCCAACTGCTACGGCCCGTTTTTAGTATAGCCAAGGGAATATAATAGTAGTAATGAAAACGTTGTATATGGTTTGGGTACGCTTGCGCTTGCGCGTTGGCCCCGAAAACGAATCCGCGCCGTATTCCACCACCGGGTAGCGACCGTTGGAACACGATACACCGTAGTTCGGGCCGTTGCCGCTGCAGCGGTGTAGACACGACGGCACATTAATACGTGTCCGTGTTCGACGGACCCGGTCCGAATGTTCAGATGGCAAACGAAAAAACAGCGGGAGTGGCCATAGTTCGAGTAGGTGCCGTTCGCGACGGAATTTGTAGCCCCAGAACAATTAATTAATGGACTATGGACACGGGTGATCGGCATTCGGTTGTATCCAGTGTTTCCCAATATTTTTTTTATTCCGCGACATCCTTTTCCATTTTATATTTTTTGTTTTTTAAAAAAAAATGCCAGCCTCTCTATAACCCGTCAATTTAAAATGAATTCGATGAATCTTTTTTTCTTTGGTTATTACTAGGGTCCGGAAGTTGATGCATTTTGCATTTTTTTATTTTTTGGAACTTTTTAGACGATGCTCTTCTGGTCATAAATGTGTTTCATTAGCATGTGAATCCGAATAACTAATTTTTATTTTCCCACATTTTTATCGATTTACTTACTTCTTATTGCTATTCTTATTTTTATTGTTTCTTGTCGACCATTATGTTGATAACTAAAGACTTGTACGATTTTCATCTCGCCGATTACATTCGTCATCGTGTGGTAGTGATTATTATAACTACATTTTATTATTTTTTCCTAATGTTCGATTAGTATACGATTTTATATCGTCGATTACAGTCGTCGCATCGTTATCGTGTAATAGTAAATAATACCTGTTATATTTAAATTTTATTATTTTTTCATATTTTCAAAATGGCGGAAATTAAAACGTCGGATAATGCTCGTCTGTATATCCCAGTCACTTTAGTGGAAATAAAGAAATGTTTTTTCCAAATATAAATATTTATAATCGTCGTTCATTTACTTTTGATAACATAAAATACGCTCTAATTGATTTTGATTTTTGAGTAATTTGTAAACTTTGATAAATTTATAAAACAAATCTTTATGCATATTTAATTTCATATTTTAAGGACAATTGTTGTCATTTTTGTCATAATTTGAGTAGTTTTTAAGTTTTGATAAATTTATGTAGAATGTTAAAGTAAAATAGAGTAAAATATTTAAAAATATGTATTTTTATTAATTTAAAACAAATATTGTAATTTTTTTTGTCATATTTGCATATTTTTTTTAATGTTTTTAAGGTTTTAACTTCCGAGTCTTAGTTATTACTAAATTCAGTAAAAATATAAAATGAATTATAAAATGTAAATCACGGAATAGTACGTTTTTAAAATGTTCTTTTATTTTAGAGATTGTAAATTTACGCATTTATTTTATATTTTAATGAAAATTTGACTATCACAATTTCATCACCACTTCGGTGATAGCTCATCAGGTGAGGTAAGATCAGCTCAGCCTCACCCAACTATTGTTTATAATTTATCAATTATTAACAAAAATCAAGACAGAAATGTTAGTAGAACGATAAAACCACAAATAAAATAAATTAAGATTTTAAATTTATCTTATCTCTGCTATAAAGGTCTAGAGCAGCGGTCGCCAACCTATTGGACCTCACGGACCATTAAATACATACTCTAAATTCTACGGATCACTTTTAGCTTAAAATAGCTTTTTACATGAATACCATTAAATAAATCGATGAGGTATTTTTTTCGGTTATATTTAACTTGTTATTTTCATTGTTTGCTGCAATGGATCTATTAACCACATAATACCATGTCTAGGGTTTTATTTTTTTTGGAAAATAACGACAAAAGGATTCTGTAAGTACCTACATTCAAATTTTTCTGCGAATCACTAGTTAACTGGTGACCGCTGGTCTAGAGGAATGGTGGGAAAAAGTAACCGACTTGGTAATATTTGGTAGTGTGGCAAAATCAACTACTCTATGTAGTATAATTAAAAATAAATTAATAATAAATAATAAATAAATTAATAATATAATTAATTAAAAATAAATCGTACAATTAATTTTTATTATTTGACTAACTTTGGTAATAATAAAAGTTGTATCTAGCTTTAGCATGAACTTTATTAAAAATATAAAATAGAGAAAACATTAAAACATAACCAATAATACCATTCACAATAACACAATATAAATAATAATACTACAGAAAAAATTTCGTATATACAATTACAAGTTTTTTAAATTTTTATTAAAAAATATTAACATATGTAAACTTTTTGCGTGTGTTCTATTTTTTTTTTTCGTTTATTATTTCTTAAAATAATCAATCTGTATATATTTTCTACACAGATTCAAAAACTCAGCGCAACAATATTGACTCCTATTGTAGACCTTTATGTATTATAATGTGTGTGTGCGTGCGCGTGTGTGCATAGATTAAATATATAATATAATAAAATAAATATATAATATGGTTCGGCTTCGGTACCCTGAATTCTGCGGTGGGTAGGAACTCAATTGTTGGTCAGTTATTTATTTATAAAACGATTAAATTAAGTTTTGGTCGAATAGGTAATTCAGTGGCGTAAGCATAGGAGGGGTTAAGGGGTTGTAACCCCCCCCCCCCCGAAATTTTCTCTGATGTCCAGGTTAAAATTTACAAATTTTACAAGTTTGAAATATGAAGAGCTAGTATTGAATATCTAGTATCATTGATTATAGAATAGTCTATTATATTATCAATGCTTTTATTGAAGTCGAAATATATTAAGGATTTGCATAATTTTGTTAATTGTAAAATGTGTTACATTTTTACCTTGACCCCTTCCCCCCCCCCGAAAAAAAAATCCTGTGTGCGCCACTGAGGTAATTAGTTGGTAGTGCAAAATTTAGTCGACTAACAATAATGATTTATTATGGTTTATTAAATTGTCACTCACATTTTAGTCGATAAAATAGGGTTTTTGCACAACATCGGTTAAAAACTACCAAAACATGTTTGAGCTCATGCGCTCCGAATATCGTTACGGTTATTTGATTATAATCATAGATAAATAGGGTAATGGAGATATTTTATTACCTACGATAAATATCTGTGTGTGGTCGGCCTCCGTCACATGCTCCATCACCGAAACGATACGCGATTGGCAATCGAGTTTTTCCGCTCTCTTCCGTGTCGTACGGAAAAAACTCGCTTTCCGACCGTTTTTAGCGTCGCACGCAAAACGTTTCCCATCGTCGTCCACTTTTCCGCGCGGCTGGTTCCGTTCCAGTCCTACACACCGAACCTCGATCTCGCTTTCGTTCGAACTTTTATAGCGCCACGATCTTCATTATGGGGCGTTCCCACGACTGTCAACCACGTTAGTGAACTTTTGTTCGTGACGCTCACGAAAGTGTGAATTGATGAAACGTTCACACGCCTTGTGTTTCGACTTTTTTTAGTCACTATCGAAACATCGACCATGAATAATCTGGTTGTTGAAAGTTGTGCTGTTTTAAGTTCGTTTTTTTCTATTATATTAGCAAAAGAGATGAAGCGCTTACAGGTCACAATTACAAAAAAACGAAAAAAAAGATGTTTTTGGGTTAGAGAATGGATACAGCGAAGAAATGTTGTTGATTTATGTAAATCTCTATCACGGTATTCCTCCTAACTTGGGTCATATAACACCTTTTCCATCGAATATAACTCCAAAAAACGCGTAGTTTCAGTCATTAAATTTAATAATTCCACGTTGCTGTGATGACAATTTTGGCTTCACGAACGGTATATCACGACTGAAAATCAAACACGTTTGATCTATCCACGCTTAGGTCGTGCGCCATTCCTTACGAAGGCAAGTTTAATGACTATGCGTTCACATAGAAGTGTATTTCAAGAAAGCGTGGTTTGACTGTCGTGATTAACGCTTCGTGAGAACGCCCCATTACGTTTTATGCACCCAATTTCGACCTCGCCGTTCGTAAAAGATCAATTTTTAATTAACGTCTCGTCGACAAACTGTCTCCTATATTTTTGTCCACAACGATTTGCGTTGGTGTTTTTTTATTCTACGTCTACGCGTGGACAGTGCCGGCCCGGTACAGAATTTTGCGGTGCCCATATATATTTATTTATCAATTATTTATATAAATCTACATTTATTTACTTTATTAAAAAACTAAATATGTACTAAAACTATATTTTGAGCAGTCATCGACGATAAACAATTTTACAAGTACATTCGTGTATAATATTGTATAGCTACATTCCGTTTCAAAAGAGAACATAGGTACCGGATTTTTGCGTAATATTTGTACGTGTGTCGCGTTTTACGGTTAGCACAAGAGTCAACATGTATAATATTCTAGTCATACTATTTAGCACCGGTTGTATGTGTTGACGTATACCAGCTGATGGCAGAAGCACGCTTGTCGCGACCAGCGATGCTTGGTGCACACCTTAACTTGACCGTTTTCCCCTCCAAACACCTTTCAAAATCAAATTTTTTTCAAATGTATAACCCCCCCCTCCCACTCAAAATAAATCCTGGTTGTAATCCTATGGATGTAACAATTCAATATGTGGATACTAAATAAACTTTTTAATACTTATCGGTCTAGTTGACAATGATGATTTCCAAGTTCATTAATAATTTTTCAGAAAAAAATTGATGTCTAACTTATCTAATTTTTTAAATTTCTTTTGTTATAAATTTCATAAAAACTATAAATTCAAACCATTTCTCAATTAATGGCATTTGTATGTATATATATATACAGTAGGGTCTCGATAATCTGAACGAAATTGGGGAAAATGGTCGTTGGGATTACTGATTTGTTCAGATTATCTATGGCTTAATAAAAACATTAATTTTATTATTATTTAAATTATGAAATTTATTTTTATCGTATTAATCATGTAAAAACTTGTAATTTAAAGACAATGAATACAAAAAATTATTAAAATTATATATGTGTGTATGTACAGCCAGTTAATATAAAATGAACCTTATTATTTAAAATATATATTTACTATTATTATGATACACAAACATATGTATTAATATAAAAATGTAATATTTTTCAAGCTCATTCGGATTACTGTGTCTTTTAGATTAGCCCGAGTTCAGATTATCGAAACCCTACTGTATATATTAATACAACTTGATTTTGTTTTTACACATTTTTATTATTTGGTATTTAAATAACATTGTAAAATTAGAGGTAACAAATTTTTGTCAGGAATATAATTTTACATTCACAGTGTTAGGTATAAAATCAGGTAGACAATTTCAGCCTGATGTTCAGCTTCAGGGATTTATTTGTGATGCTTTTTTGTGAATTACAGCACCAGGATCAAGTATATTATAGATAACAGATTTTTTAGCTGCAACAATAGTGTTTCGCATTAACATTGCTACTGTCATTGGTCCAACTCCTCCAGGTACTGGTGTTATGTACTCAGCAATTTCACTAACTTTCTCAAAATCAACATCTCCAACAAGACATGATTTGGATGTTCGTGGATCGATAACTCTAGTTATTCCTACATCAATGATAGCAGCTCCTGGTTTAATCATATCAGCTTGAATCAAATTTGGAACTCCTATTATCAATATACATTTATTAGTTTATTTTTCAAATAGTTTTTTCAAATATAACAATAATACCGGCTGCAGATACAATTATATCAGCATTTTTTGTGAATACTTTTAGCTGTTCTGGTGGTGTATATCGGTGACATATTGTAGTAGTTGCATCCATAGCAGATGTCTCCCCTTCAAATCAAATATTTATAAATCATTTCTATCAAATTGTACATTCATTTTAACTATAGTAAAATAGTATAAATAGGAACTTAGGAACTTGTTTAAGTTAAAAAATTACACTATTCATACTTAATGCAACTTTACAATCATAATAAATCTGTATTTACAAAATTTATATGTATTTATATAACTTTTATATGAAACCAAAAAATAAACAGATATTTAATGTGATTGTTTCAATCTGTATTAAATTGTTTTATAGGTACAAAATTATTTAAATTAACTGTATTTTAAGCACACTTTAAAGTATAACAAACAAAATTTAAATTATTCAGTTTTTTTACAGTAAAAATTGTTTTTTAATAATTCATACAAATTCTTATTGTTATTGACATGATAAATTTATATATTTATAAATTTTGATATCTTTAAGGGGATTCTATCCGGATTACGTTTTCTATCAAAATATACCTATATTCTGCCAATTGTACTGAACTGCCCAATGATCGGATAAGACTTATACAAACATATTTGAATTTGTCATGAAGTTGACTTGAAAACGACTTTTTTACTTTTTTGAATTAATATTTTTATACCCTTAAAAAATTGATTTTAAAATTTAAAATAATAATAAATTTATATTGTAAATAATATGAAATTGATAAAATAATTTGAAAATGTAAAAAAGTCGATTTCAAGTAAACTTGAAGTTATAAGATGTAAATATTTTAATTTTTATAGTTTCATACAACTAAATACCTATATGATGATAAATATTTTATTAATAGAATACATTTATTATGCAAACAAAATTATTGTTGGAAGGTAAAGAAACATAGTTATGTGCCAAATTATCACTTATAGTTTATTTTGAGTTACAAATATTGGATATATAATATAGGATCTATTTAAGGTCACTGACCCTGGCACCACAAAGTAAAAATTTTGTGGTCAAAATGATTTCAAAAATTAGTAACCAATTCGTAACCATAAGTTTGGAATTTATAACTTAAGTCTAACCGCCCAAAATCAATTTTCTATATTCTTGTGCATCTTGTCTTATTCTAAGGATATTTTCCAACTACACATTTTTTTTAAATAAGCCTATCAAAATAGAAATATGATCTTAAAATATAATAAAATGAAATATAATATTCAATTTTTAGTTACAAATAATAACATTTTTAGTATTTAGGAGGAATAATTTAAAATTTAATCTATTAAGAAGAAATAAAATAATAAACATTCTTATTTAAATCATCTTATTTTAATTAATATCCTCTTTACTTTTTTCATTATACTTATATACAATATATACAATATATACATCTATTTATATTTATACAGAGTTCGAATTGGGAAAAATTAAATAGAGGAGCTCCATCCAATGATTTAAAAACTGCGTTCCATGGGCGCAATTATTTAATATAGACCCTTGGGGGGCTAAACCCTACACCTCCTCCTCCAAACTTACATATATTTTGAATACTATTTTCAGTTACACAAATATTTAAATTCCAAATATTGATATCAATAATATTAATGACAAACCATACATTGGATAAAGTATATACCAAATAAATTATATTTGTATATACCATACATTAATATTTATATTTTTCCCGAAATTATGAAGCCGTCACTTATCATAACCACCATATATAATCTTCTATTATGAAAACGTATTTTCTTATGTTTTTACTATGGATTTATTTATATATAATACATACTACGATGTTAGAACATCCTTTTGTTAACTTTATTTTATTTTCTGTGTACAGTGTTCATCGTAGTTCTGTAATTCAAACAATGTACACCAATCAAAATCAGATAGTGTGTGACTACTTTATAAATCATTTTCTTATTGCAAAAACACCTCATACTTTAATACCTATAGGAAAAACTATTCATTTTCATCTTATTATTAAGGCAAAAAATTATAAAAATCAATTACACAAAAACTGATTATGAAGTGTGCATCTAGCTTATCCAAATATGCAAAATAAGTTCAACTGTGTTTTATAATAAGCCCTGGGGTGCATTATACTTAATACGGTTATACTTAAATTAAAAATTCCAAATTTGTAGATACGAATTATTACGAATTGGTTACTAATTTGTGAAACCATTTTGACCCCAAACTTTTTACTTTGTAGTACCAGGTTCAGTGACCTATCTATTTATTTTACCATTATGGTTTAACAGGGTTACTTTTTGACTTAAAGAGATTAATGTTAAATAATTTATAACATTAAACATTGACCAGAAGAATATACATACACAGTGGCATGATCAAGATTTTATTATGGAGTGGGATGTACTAATTAATTATAGATTATGTCCATAAAAGTCATAGATATTTAAAATTATTTATAGTTACCAATAATAGTATAAAAATATAGGCCAAAATAGAATATTACCACTAATAGTAAATCATAATATAATACACAATATTTAAAATTTTAAATACAATTTTGTATAATACCTGCATTATCTGCATGAAGCAGCATAGCAATAGGCATACCAACATTTTTAGATCTTCCACAAACTACTGCATTTTTACCTAATGTAGGTATTCCTATAAAATATTTTTTTTTTTATTAATTAAATTGTATTACCTTATTACTTTTATTTAAAATTACTAAGTATTACCAGTTCGTCTAATTAACTCATGAACACCCAATGGTGTGCATGGGCCTAAACATTGCATGTCTAAGCAAAATCTTCCAATATTAACAATGTTGAAACCATCAACATCCTTGTGTGGTGCAACGGCATTACACATTGTTCGTTCGGTAATGTGTTCAGGAAGTGGTAACTAAAATGCATGTATTTTGATAACAAATAATGTACAAGATGAAAGCATCTAGATTTTTAAGACTCTGATGTAAATTTAGAAATCATAATTTTTTAAATACTATCTATTCATTTTTAGCACTATCATATCACACCGAAATATTAATAAATAATATAATTGATTAAATCTCTTTTTATACATGGAATAATGAAAATATTAAATATCTGAAGTTAAAAAAAAATCATGATGCACTAATGACATTATGTTATTATTGTATACATGTGTGTAATGCCAATTGAAAAATCCACAATTTAGTTTTAATACAAGGTATAGAATGCCACTTTTATTTATTGTAAAATATGTACTAGTGAAATTTTCTACCAAAATCATTGGAAATCATATATGTAATTTACATAACCTAACTAAATTTTAGTTGTGTATAAAAGATTTTAATCAGCAAAATTCCATAAAAAAGGGATTATATTTTCAGTAATTTTGATCATGGAATGGCATTTATCTCATTATATATTTTTAATTTATTTGGAAAATGTTAATAATATTCATAATTTCTGAATTTCAAAATTGAAATTTTATTATTAATATAAGTTATGTATCTTACCTGGACTAGAATTCCATCAACATTTTGGTCAAAATTTAAACGCTTAATACATGCAAGGAGTTCATTTTCATTTGTTGATTCGTCAAATTTTATTGTTTCTGTTTCAATACCTAATTTAAATATATATATTAAAAAAAAAAAAATTATAATTTTTTATATCCCAATGATATTTCCATTAACATAGTGTAACAACCAACAACTTTAGCAGCTTTCATTTTGTTTGAAACATAAATTTTACTAGCCGGATCTTGTCCAACTAATACTGCTACTAATCGGGGTGCACGATGCCCTTGGGAAACCCATTCTTGAGTCTCAACGCGTAGTTCATTTAATATAGTACTAGCTATACTTTTTCCGTCTATTACTTTGGCTTTCAATCTAAAAAATATTGTTTAATCATTTATAACTATGCAACTAATTTATAGTAAAAAGTATCACATTTTAGTTTAAAACACATTTATTCTTGTGACACAAATATGCTAGTAGCTAGTAAGCTACAAAATATGGTGACACATTTATAAATATAAGCTCCTAATTCAAATTTTAATTATTCATAGTAAAAATTGTTATTTTATAAATCAATATATGATGTAAAATTAATAATTTTAGCTGTATTAAATATATTGCTAATACCTAATACATATCATAAATACAAGTCTTTCATACATTATTTTAAAATGTATAATATTATAACAAAGAAATTTTTTTATCACACAAATAAAAATTTAATTTTAGACATCTAATAGATTGTAGATTATAGAATATTATGTGTATAATTCTATAATAATATAATATGGTTGATGACGGTTAAGGTTAGGTTAAAGAGCGTCTTGGTGTAGCTTCTTATTCACCAATATACTCGACCAATTTGGTGTAAGTTTTAATCTTTTCAAAAAACCAAAGAAGAAAACATATAAATTTCAATTGCTTTCGATGAAGAATTCTTTCAAACAGCAACATCTTTATCAATTGTACAACCATAAAAAAAATGAAACTTAATTGAACTTTCAAGAGACAACGTTAAAAATTGAGTTTAAAAGAAATCAAATTAATAATTATTTTATGGATATTAAAAATGAATATGAAAGATATTATAATAAGGAAATTGAGTTTCTATTGCCGTTTACAAGTAAGGAGCCTGTCGAGAGAGCTTTTTCTTTGTACATATTTATAAAAAATAAATATAGAAATAAGCAAAATGCAGCTCAAATAAGTAAAATTATTTATTTATTTTTATTTTTAAATACAGAATGTAAAACTATTTGCATTATGTTTTTGTTATTTTTTACTTATATTATTTAAGAGCATGTTCAAATTTTAAAATTTATAATGAAAGGTACAATCTAGCAAAATATTTAGCTTAGGGGTATACAAGAAAAACAATTTAGTGGTTTCTTATTATATATTTCTTGAATAATTCGTGTTAACATAAACACATAAAGAGCTCTCTTTCTAAGCGCAGTCCATACTTTATACGTCTATGTGTGTTAATAAACGAAAAATAATCTTGATTTAATTTAACCTAAAAAATAGACGAGTATTAAATGAATTTGTAATTATATATATTATCACAATGATTCACGCATTTTAATTAAAATTTATACGATTTTTTTTTAATGTTCAGACTTTACTAACAATTATATCAACAATTTACAGGTAAGAACAATTTAGGTAAAACAATTTTATATAATTCACAAACATTATTTTCTAGATTATCATCACAACAACTTTCTAATCCAATGAACTATGAAAAAGCAAATTTTGAATTGAAAGTCAATAAAATACTAGAATTCAGTAAAAAAATCAATTAGTATTCTAAATACCATGAAGTGATACATACATATACATTTTATACAGTAAATTAAATAATAAAATTTAAATTGGAAAAAATCAAGAAATATATAATCAAATGCTTTATTAAAAATAAACTTTATTTAATTGTAATAGAATTATAAATTAAGGAGCAAATAATTTTTTCACGTTTGTAGATCCGTTTAAATGCATACACATATTCATAAATTGTTAAATCGCTTTTATTATATCTTGACCTACATCGTATAAGTATACTAAGCAAAAAAAAATCAATACGATTTTTTCGGTACTGCTTTGGCTAATTATTTAGTGTAAATAGGTATTAATGAAATTTTACACTACAATTAATTAAAACAAATAAAAATTTAAATCTAAAGTAAAATATTAAATATAAAATTTAATTATTAAAATTATTTAAGAGTAAAATATGATACTTATTAATTAGTTTATTAATTATTAGTTTTATTTCAAGATGTTTTAATTAAATTTTAATTATACTTTTTTTAATAATCTTTTATATTTTATCTACTTTTTAATAAACACATCAGTCCAAAGTATTTAAAGATTATTAATTTTTTTTCAATAGAATATGATTTCGTCTTGTTTTATTCGTTTTGATGTACGTAATATTTTGTTATACATATTGTCATTTTAAAAAATGATTGCATATATTTCAAAAATCATAATTTCAATTTTGATAAATATATACCTAAATGAAATAAAAAAAATTATTTGTATAGTTTGTCAAACTCGATTTTACAATTAAAATTAAATGATTGACTTATTATATTGATTATTTATAAATTAACTAACTACGATCCCAGACCGAATAAAATTTAAAAATATATAAAAATAAAATATTATTTTTTATATTAAACCCACTCATCTCACTTATATTACTATTACACTTGAAAATAATAATGAACATCGAGTTTAAAAAATTAATATATAAATAGAATATATAATATATTAACATTTTCAAAAACATGTAAGACTTTTTAGAAAAATTTGGTTGATGTTTGTTTTAATTTTGAAAAGAAAAAAAATATTTTCAAACATGTGCACAAAAAATTCAAGAATTATTTTATAGTTCTCCAATATATTTACATTATACCTGTATACCGTATATGCTATCTAAAGTTTAGGCAATAGCAATAATAATTAGTAATAAAGGTTAAAGTATAGATTCTATATTGTTAAAACTATCCGACTCTTTTTGTAACTTCATATAATTTAAGATTTTCATGGAAAATATAGCATATTTTTATATCATAGTCCAGCTCAATAAAATCATGAAACTCAACTCACCAATTTTCAGAAAAAAAGCCGCTGTTAGTGATATTTCCCGGTAAATGTCGGTAATTATAACGAATCATCCGAATTCTTATCGTGAAATACGTATCAATACGAAAAACTTATCCTATAAATTCTAAATTAAAATTTATGCGTCAAGAAATGGTACGAGTTTCCGAAAATTCGAGTAATCGAGATTCAAATTGAAAAATGATTTATTGAATTATCATTTAGGGAACTCTGTAAAATATAAATCAAATGATTAAATACTGGTTAAGCAACAAAATCATTAAATAAGAATTATGCATTTCAATATTTACCACTATTAAATGTATATATATATATATATATATGTATATTATTAAGTTTAATAAAAAGAAAGAATAAATATCATGTTGTAAATTTAGAATTTTAAAGATTAATGTAAACTCTCAAGAGTTTATAAAACGACTATTACTGTGACACATCAACGTTACGTCAATAGACTAATGTTATACTTTATTACATCTATACTCAAAAATTAATACTCATATATTTATATTAGAAGAAAGGTCCATCTATAGATGTACTATAGGGACTTCTTAACTTTAATTTCTGTTAATAAAAAATTATTTTATTTTGGAGGTTCAAAGTGAAATGCTACATAAGATTCTTAACGTGTACATAGATGTACATAAGGAATATTTTGTCATATTTAACAACAGAACAATCTAACAGGATTGACATCACTTTCATTGGACAATTTAAGTATGTAATTTTCATTTTTATAATATACAATATATATATAAGAAAAAATAACTATTTTATTTTGAGAAACATAAATCACAATTACTTTAAAATTCTAAAACAAATCATAATATTTGAACAGAACTCTACTCAAAATTCAAAACTATCTGCTAAAAGGGTAAATAACAAAAATACTGTTGAACGTCCTACGGTCTTAGTATTTTTATATTTTTTTATAACTAATAAGTATAATATTCTAAAATTATTAAATTGATGATATCTCCATTTCATATTTATTATAATTTACATGTAACAGTAATAATTATAGGGAAGGCAAAAAATTGTGAATACTTATTTCATAACTTTAAATTAAAAATAATTAAATTACAACTTTATATTATTTTTACAAGAGGGGAAAGGAATAAGTGTCCATGATCTCCATCTATGCTGTAGAAATGTCCAACATATTATAGAATTGAAAACAATAGTTTCTGTTTTTCCCCTAAGGAAATTTTACCTGTTCCCGGAGGTATAGAAATTTTTTGCAAAGACTTTGACGACGCCGGTCCAGCAATTGGTACGCATTTCGGTCACCAGACAATGAACTAGTGGAGGTTAGTACGTGTCGAAAATAAATGATTATTTCAAATGGAGCTAACAGTTTGAAATTGTACGTGACTGTGATCGATTGATCCAACTTCTCCGGCAAGCGAACTTTCTTTTAGCGTATGCAGCACGGCGATGACTACGTATCAATCCCGTAACGGATTATGGAATGGAATTAATTATTTTCTTGTCACTGTCACTCGTATTATACATTTGCCAACGAGAATGTTTACGGTACCATTCAACAGTTATAATCATAAATTGATATATCAGTGGTTATAATATCTCGGTCCGTGGTATCAGCCGGAAATTCAGATAACTCTTATCATATCTGGGGTTATCATCCAGCCGGTTATACAAGTTAACCAACTGTCGCATTGCTGCCAACGCGCAACGCATTTACAACGTCCATAATCGCGGCTCAGCTGCTACGGTCTCCGTGCGCATTCTGGATTGTGTGGAGTGTAGTCCCTTTTTTTTTCTGTCTTTTCTCTTTTCCTCACTTACTCTTACACGTCCGTAGGTAAAGTAGGTATATAGTTCAATTACTTGTAATTATTATAAACTTTTTTCATTACTATCTCATTTCCAACCCCAACGCCTACGGTGTCCAGTACATTTTGTTACATTAATACAACGGTACAATAGTTAATAGTATATTTCTCTCCAATTCTTCATCATTGCCGCCACAACCCGATTGTTGGTAATTTAATATTTCACAATTAAATCACGTTATCGTGTCGATTTTTGTTTTTGTTTTGTTTTATCGTTTTTTCCCTCCTTGTCATGAAGATAATGTTTTATCGAAGCGTAAAGACGACGCGATACGTTATAGAGTAACAGATGACCAGATGATTCAGTATTCCACTATGTTGTTATAATTTAAGAAAAAATAAAAAGAAACTTGAAAGTGACGTCAATGGTTAGGTAGTGGAAGGTATTATTGTGTTCAAGACACGGTTTCAGATAAGAAAAAAAAATTAAAGAAGAAAGGTAAGTAATCAATGATTAATATTTTTTTTTCAGAATCTTCTTAATTTATTATTATCTACATACCGGTCATTGTAAAAATTAATATTACAGTGCACATTGACATTTTTATTCGGCATGCGCCCCTTATCTCTTGTTTCTATAGTTTTCGCCTAATCACGTTTTTATCCCAAAACAAGAACTTTTATAAATAGACGTCCAGTGTTGAGTTTTATTTGCTACGCATTTTACATCTTTCTAAGTCATGGCAAAAGGTAAAAAGAAACGTAACCGTCAAAGTTCTAACGCTCCCGTTCCAGATCTGTTAAATGCTGGTGATTCGTCAGATTCGGGAGAATTTAAAAGTCAATCAACAAACAGTGAGTCCACATCCTGTAACAAGCTCCACTGGTCGTCTTCATCCTTGGCTATCTCGATTATCAATATCAAAATGTTTTTGTTCTAGTTCTCAAACATCCTTGTTCTCATGTCAACAAAGCTGTCAATTTTAATAATGTTCGTAAACGTTTACATAAAGCTGTATTAGACTTTTTAGAATGTTCAGAGCCAAATTGTAAAAACCACAACTTAGAAGTATGTATATTATGTGTCATTTTGTCAATTTATAACTTGTTTTAATTTTATTACTAGCTTAGTACTTGGCTTCCCCGAGAGTCAAAGATTAATTCTTATAATATGTTTGCTGTTACTTCAAATTAAGGCGTTTAATTTGGCAGGTTATGCAGATATTTTGAAGATTAAAAAACATGTATATTTAGTTCCTTTGTCCTGAACTGTCTTAACAATAATGTCATTAATAGTTGTATTACCTTTGTATTAATGATTCCACCTTATAGTACATATATCCAAGAGTTAGATTTAATGAACATTCTAAGCTGTTCAACTAGTAGTATTGTCTCTTAGAACAATGAGTTGTGTCTTTTGAGGTTCAAAAAAAATGTGAAATTTTTCATGTTCCTAGACATATATTTTATAAAAAATTCTGTTGGTTATATCTGAAGTACTTTAACTTTTTCATTACTGCAGTATATCTCCATAAAATTCTTTTATTAATTTCTTAACTTGATAGTAAAAATAAATTATCTTATCCATCTGTTTAATTTCTATAATTATTGGTGCTACCCTATGCATTTCTAACTCTTTCCCTCATTCTTTTAATTGAGCTTTAAATTCTATTTCTTTTTTTTTTTATCTTATTGCTTTAACTTACATCCATATCTGTCCAATTGCAACTGATCTTTCATTGCTGTTTCTGATAATATGGAGTCTTGTTCATCCTTTACGGTTCAGCTATAAGTTGTTCTTTTCTTTTAACATTTTCATTTTCCTAAATATATATTTTTTATTTATTTTTTGATATTTGGAAATCTTTGACCCAAAATAACATTTTTTTTATGGTTTATTATAGTTATTTTAATTTTTTTTTTTTTTTAAGAAAAATCTGGACATAATTTTACATGATATAAAATTAGAGTAGCACTTAAAAAATGTAGTTTAAAAATAACAAGATTAAGGGTACATTATATTTTATGTTTAAAGATTCTTCAATAGCTCAACATCGACTATGCCCCTTAATATTTAATTAGGGACCTCTGTTTTATTGTTATATTTGATTATTTGATTGTTATCTTGTATTTTTTTAAGTTATTATTTTTATGTCATTTTTGGTATGGGTTATTTCAAGTTTTAATTTCTAAATTGTAAAAATTATATAAATCATCAAAAAAGTTTTGTTAGTCTTATATTTAGGTATGTTTTGATTACAGTATCAGTTGACCTAAATTTGATAAGTGTACTTATAAATTCAAAGTTATGTTTTTTGGGTAATTTTATAATTTTATTGTAAATAAACCCTTATTTATAAAAAAAAAAAAAAATGTCTACATTTTAGGAGCTATATATTTGCATACAATGTGGATCATTTCATTGTTGTAGCCTTGACACTAATCATATTCTCAAACATCAAAGTACTCCAAGAAGTGATAGCCATTCCATTGCTGTCAACATTGAAAGTTTAATTATTTCGTAAGTCAGTTTACAAAATTCATTTATATATAAATATTATATTTTCTGGAATCACCTATTTCAGGGGTGGTGAACCTATGGCACACGTGCTAAAAATGGCATGTTGACCAAAATTTAATGGCACGCGCAAAAAATTGAAATTGTACAAAAAAAAATTTTACTATTTTTAAAATGTTGGTTGTAAGAAATTCAAATAAACAAATTATATATGTTTTAAAAATTACAATATTCGTTATGCTTTCATATTTTTCGTCAACCTATGTTCGTGAAAGCTTATTCGCTATAAAAAATGAAATTAAATCGAAGGAAAGAAAGGTTTTGACCAACAAAACAATTGCTGCTTGTGTTTCACTAAGAATGACTAAAGTTTAATAAAAATAATGTAATAAATCTGTAATTTTGTTTATAGTTTAGAAAATATAATTTTCTTTGGGCATGTAAACGATTTTCATAATCTGTAAAGGAAAAATTTGGCACTTGAACCTAAAAAGGTTCGCCACCCCTGGCCTATTTCATTATCAGAAATGAAAAATTTTAATGACTTAAAATCCATCCTTGAAAAATATATATATTATAAAACTATTGATGACTATTAAAATGTATGAATACTTAATTGTTATCTATAAGCAGTAGTTTCCTTTAAATACATTTTTTCATACAATTTCATTATCATCTTTAAAGATTTATTATTATTATTATTTTGTTTTTGATTCTAATATTTAATTGTTATTGTGTAGATAAACTAAATGATCTATCTACATCAAAATTAATTAAGTAATATATAACTGTAAATAATTCCATTGTGATTTTTCTACTTAACCTATATACCTACTTTTTATTATTATTCATTTACATTTTTTTATTATTTAGCTAAAATTTCAAAAAATATTTATATGCAATTGTAATAGGTATGTATTGTATATATTTTTATTCTTGATTCTTTTTTATTGATTTATTTGGACAATGGGCTCAACTGCTCTGGTCCCAAAGTGAAACTAAGAGATCAATGTTGTGTCTAAGATGCTTACATATTTTTATGTATGATTACATACATAATATGTTATACATAAATATACTATATTGATTTAGAATATTTTTGTTAATAGAAAAATATAGATGTATAAAATCATTTATTTGATTAGGTGTCACGATTGTAAAAAAGAAATATCTGTAACCAGCTCTAAGAAACTTCAGTCAATTATTGATTTAATCAATCACATGAAAGAATTGCCAACAGGTAAACATAAAATGAACAGTCTTCCAGTACAAGGTTGTCCAACTAAAGAAAATGCTCAACTTGATAAATTTGTTTTAGGTAATTAAAAAATAATAATAATTTAGTATATAATATTTTAATGTTTTTGATACTATTTAATTCTGCAGACAATTCTCTAAAAAAATGTAATGGAGTTAATAAATCTGATGATGAAGATGATGATGATGCACCATTGTTGAAGAAAACATTTGAACCATCTGAAAGTATTATTAATAATGTTGAACGTTCTAGAAGACCACCTAGAGTATGTTTTATACTTTATTCATAAATAATATATTTCATATTATATTATATTATTTTATTTGCAGGGTTTAAATAATTTAGGAAATACCTGTTTCTATAATTCAGTTTTGCAATGTCTAGCACAAACACCATTTTTAAAAAATGTTTTACTTGACAATAGTGAATTTGGTGAACCAATAACCATTCAATTAGACAATGAAGAAATTGTAAATATTACTTTACTTTTAATATATATATATATGTATATGTATGATTTATAGACTTATCAAACATTTAAATATGCTTAAAATTAATGAAAATAATATTTTTCTATGTAGACAGTGCTACAAGAGAAATGGAGTCCATTAACTGAAAATTTATGCACTACTCTTCAAGAAATTACCAATGGACGTGATTCAACTTTCACGCCTAGTGCACTTTTAGATTCTTTAAGAAAGAAATGCAAAATGTTTATTGGTTACAGTCAACATGACTCTCATGAACTTCTTAGACATCTATTAGATTCTGTGCGAGATGATGATTTAAAGGTAAACAAAAAGTTAATGCTTAATACAATTATTCAAAAGAAATAAATCACATCAATCCAATTTACTTACTGTGCAATATAAAGGTTGTAAATGTTCCTTAGTAAAAAAAAAAAAAAAAAATAAATGTTTAGTTAACATTTTTGTTTCACTTAAAATCATGTATTACATTTGAGCAGTAATTAATTATTCATTGTTTTTAAGTAGTTAGCTACATAATAATTATCCATGACATAATCTTAACAAAAATTGAACCAAAAAATTATGTGATAATTTTATTATAATTCTTAAAATGAATTTACTATAAAATGTATCTACTAAATAATTATTTGTATATAATTACAAACATCTCATACACCTTAATATATTTATATGTGTATATGTTAATGCGATAAAAAATAATAGAAAAAAATAGAAAAAAATTAATTCAGGAGGTATAGGATATTCTCTTTTCTTACTTTGATGATTATTATTTTTTATTTGTAGCATATTTAATTATAATTCCTTTTTTTTTTTTGTGTTTAAGAGGCTCCCTTGCATGTGCATAGCAAATTTGCATTCAGTAGAATACTTACCAGTACTAGTCAAAATGTTGTCCTATACAAAAAAATCTTAGTAAAACCAATACATTCCTTGTTTCATTTAGAATTTAAAAATTTATAAATACCAACATTTATTGAATATTAATTATTTTTAACCATTTTTACCATTGAAAATAAATAAGATATTTATTTTATTTTTAGCGATATCAAAAAACAATTTTACATCATTGTGGTTTGTCCATGAGAGCTGATCCAAAAGATATTGATGATAAAAAAGCTGCAAAAGCTAAAGAGCTTACCAAAAAATTGTTGCAAGATTTGCTTTTACGTCCTGATCATGTTTTTAAAGGACAACTTTTAAGTGTGGTTCAATGTCAAACATGTGGCCATAAATCTGAGGTTACAGAAAGTTTTTTGGATTTGAGTTTGCCAATTTCAGCTGATACAGTAAATACCTTTTAAAAATCTTTGTATCTTAACAAACATTTTCTTTTGATCAATTATTTATTTTATAAATAGACGCATTCTCTAACATTCCAACGTAAAAAAGATAATGACGTTTTTAATCAGTCCAAACATCAAGCAAAAAAAGAACGTAAATTAGCATTAAAACAAGGAAGAAGAAAGAAACACGAACTCAAGCAATTTAATAATAAAACTCAAGAATCTTTAGGTAGTATTAATTTTGATAAACTTTACCTTATTTTAAATCTAATAACTTAAAAAAAATTGATGCTATTATAATTTCCTGTTTTGAAATTTTTATTTGATCTTTAAGTTTTGAATACTGATGCGGACATAGAAGATAATATGGAAATTGAAACAAATGAAATTGAAATGTCTGATTGGAAGAATGAAAATAAAGAAAATCCAGAATCTGGTTATGGTTCAGAAAAACAACCATCTAATGTTACTAGCCCTTCTCTGAGTATTACAGAACTTACTACATTGATGAATAATACTCCACTGGCTGATCATGATCATCAAATGGATGCTGATCGAATTCTAGACTCTGAAAAGCCTATGGATTTGGATTCAGTACTACCTGGTTGCAGTCCTACTAATTGTCCAAGTTCACCTCAAGGTTCATCACTTGATTCTATGCGCGCCAATGTCAGTCCAGATTACATGGATGTTGGAACAGATAGTGCAAATGAAAATCAGGTAATGTTAATACATTTTAAATAAAGTAAAGTACCTATATAAGAGTATATTCATAATAAGACCTACATACTTTTTTACAAATTAAAGTGAATTATAATCCTTCAGAATTGAACATAAAAAAATTAAAGAGTTATTCATTGTTTAAATAAAATAAAATAAACTTGCACTTCTTTTATTAAAAAATTAAATATTGGGTGTTGTACGTCCTTTATTAATAAATTTTATTAATAGGTTATTTTGTATTTTATACCTATCTCAATAGAAAAATATAATTTAATCTTCATTTATTTATCTATATTTATGTGTAGGAGCGTAACAATCCTACACCAAATGTTAGTGACAACAATAGTGATGGTTTATTTGATGACTCTAAAAGTGAAGATGAAATTGAAGATGAAGAAGAAGGTGAATTTTCTCAAGAATGTCCACAGGCTACATTGCAACCAAAACCAAAATGTAAAGATGGCGAGTGTTCAGTTTTATCTTGTCTAAACGAATTTACGGAATCAGAGATAATGACCGGTAATAATAAAGTTTCTTGTGAACGATGTACCGAACAGTACAAACAAAGTAAGTTTTTATAGAAATTTAATTTTTTATTATTTATTGAGAATTTTTTTTTTTTGCTAGGAACAAATGATAAAAAAACAATTTATCGTCAAAGTACAAAACAAATGTTGATTAGTTCTCCTCCTGCTATTCTAATATTGCATTTAAAGCGTTTTCAAATGTGTTATTCAACTACAAGAAAAATGGCTGGAGATGTATCATTCCCTTGGGTATTAGATATTGCTCCTTACTGTTCTGTTAAATGTCAAGTAAGTAATAGATACCAATTTCGTTAAATGTAATATAAATATTATACTTGTTTGTTTTCTTTTCTTTAGAATAAATTAAGCCCAGGTCAAAATCGAATATTGTACTCTCTATATGGTGTAGTAGAACATACCGGGTTCTTACACAGTGGTCATTATATTGCATACGTAAAAGTATGATTCAATTATTATTTACAAATGTATTTATCAAGCATACTAAAATGTATTATGTATATTATACTTAGGTCAGGGATGCTGTTAAAGAAGATAGCTACCGCTTATCATTTTTAGAAGGTAGTAAGACGAAACTATCTAAAGTTATTGATGGCAATGATGATCCTTCACATTTAGCACCAAATGGTACTTGGTATTATGTTAGTGATAGCTTAGTTCAGCAAGTAGAACCAGAAGCTGTTCAAAGATGTCAGGCTTACTTGTTATTCTATGAACGAATTTTATAATACCGTTAATATGTGTCTACATTTTATTCAAAATAAAACATTCGAGCCAGTTAATGATATAGAAAAATAATATGCCAACAATAAATCGAATTTTATTTATTTATCTTCAAATTTTTTAAATCTTATTATTGTAAATAAATATTTTGTTGATAACATTTTAAAACTTCTAGTTAAATTCATTTTTCAATTGTAACATAATAAAGATAATTTAACTTTTATATTGGTTGTGTTTATTATTATTTATTATTGTGTTAAAGTGATATACTTAAAGTTTGATATTTGTACAGCTCTGATAAAAAAAATTAAAAATTTTTTTTATTGCATTGATTATTAATTTATAATTGATAATTACTATAGGAAAATGGAAGTCTAAGTTTTTATATTATATATATATATATGATAAAATTACTTTATGATGTACTAACTTTTAATTTTTTTTTTCAAATTAAATTATTATTATCAATTATCATTAAATTTGTAATTCCTTAACTTATAATCTGAAGTATGCTAATGTAAAATTACTTGGTATTTTTGTAGATGGTTCATTAATTTATTTGTAATTGAGATTTAAAGATACACCAGTAGAGTTTAAATACTTTTTTGTGTATTACAATAATTTTTAATCATCTTAATTTGTAATTAAATTTGCAATGCTTTTAAATGAAATAATTTTTCAGTTGATCAAATTTGGATATGTAAGATTTAGTACAAAATTCAACTAGATACAATCCAAATAACTAATTTCTGAACTATGAAGACCAAAGCAGTGTTTTTCAACTATTGTTTTGTAAGTTTATTAAATGACATAAATTTAACAAACATTTTTGTACACAATTTACAAATATTAATATTAATATTTGGTGTAATATAACAGTGGTTCTCAAACTGAGGCGCAAGGCAAATATTTATACTGTATATTGCACTATCATATATTTATTTTTAGATCGACAGTAATTTATTTTTATTCAAATAAAAAAAAATTTTATTCATGAGAAAACCGATTAATTTTTTTGTGTTTTGGGGATTTGGGAATCTCTGAAATATATGAATAATGAAAAAAAAATATCTTGTACTAATTAAATTATAATGTAAATTATTAGTAAAATAAAATCTTTATAAATACATGGATATATTGTATAAAGATTATTTTATCATTATCTTAATTTCTGTATGCTCTGCTATATAATATGAAATACTTTAATTGCATATCGTTATAATACAGAAGTTGAAAAACACTGCTATAGAAAACAAATAACATGCAGGAATATAAAGATAACTTATAATCTTAACCTGCATAAAATAAGAAAAAATTATAAATTTTTTTTATGTTTTTAGAAAATAATGAAATATTTTGAATCATAATCTAGAAAATACTATCCTGTACAAATAAGTAATTTTAACAACAAATTACAATGATATATTACATCAGCATACTCTTACACTTATTGATATAAATAAAAACGAGTAATGTGACATTTTATATACAAATTATTGTATAATATTAAATAGTTGGGCTTAAACAATATTGTATATTTATATTTGTATAACATTTAATGTAAAAAAATTTAACATTTCTATTTATTGGACTGAAACTCATTTCTTAATGTAATATTAAGTTTCACATTTGATTGAGAACCTTCAAATTTAACTATAATTAAGATTTTAATTCTACAGATGATCAAAAAACAAAATATTCAATATCAATAATTTACGAACAATAGGTATATTCCTGTCTAAGGAAATTGCAAGCCATGATTTTCTTTCTCTTTCTATCACGCGCAATATGGGGATTTAGATGTTTTCTATTTCCAACATACCGATCAATCTATTGATGTGTTAAGGATTATGAAAACTGATTTGAATTCATCGTAAGTTTTTTTATATAGACTTTTCCAACTTTTAGAGTTTGTCTTTCCAAATTTCACCAAATAAGATTTAACGAATTGGAAACATAAAATGAATTGCAGTTTTTGCAGCTTTTCTTGAGTCGTTTTCTAATTTATTTTTATTTTACCGTGACGGTGAAGCTTAAGGGGCTTAAAAAAATAAACAGTGGTACCTAAGTACGTCATACCATATGTACCTATATACAATATGTACAAATATTAATACACCTTGACAAGGTGACTTACGTGCATCTTCCCGGTGGACCAGTATGCAGGGACGGCGCTAGGATAGGGCAAGTGGGACATTTGTCCAGGGCCTCGCGCTTTTGAGAATATTATATTATACTAAACAACACGATGAGTCGGGCGCCCGGACCTGAATGTTAAAAACAATTATTTTCACCGAAAAAAAATAATTTCTTATATATAAATATAAAAATGATAATAAGTTTATTATTTTAAAATAAAGGTCTTAGGAGGAATGCATTATTCTAAACAAAACAAGTAGAGGGATACCATCCCTCCGTATCCCCCCCACTTCGAGTACTGAGTATAGTGGAACACAATTTACAAATATAATATTCAAGTGTTAGTATTATTATTATTATTATTAAATTGACAAAAGCTTTTTAAAAGACTTCTTATTCATTTTTTTTTTTTTACACAATACCAAAGATTAAAATAATTATAATATAGGGCCTTGTAATAATGTATTGTCCAGGGCCTCGCAAACCCTAGCGTTGTCCCTGCCAGTACGGGCCTGGTATAAGTCCATAACTGTACAGGCTCTAAAATTTGTTCAGAAACACTAACTGTAATACAAATATTATATTTTATATTTTACAAATAACATAGTCTTATTCAACGTTTCACCAACATAGCCACCACCACACGGGTTCACACGAGTTTTTCACGCCAGTGAATGCGGTTGGCATTCGCGTTACTACGCATGCGCTAGGACTTCAGATTATCCACGACTCGGCACCGTCAGTGCGCGCGAAATCATTATCTTATATCACATAATCTCATAATTATCATTATTTTCAAAGCAAGAAAGCCATATTTATTTTATGGTAGTTTATTTTTTTAATTCATTCAGTTAAAAAGGTAAAAATTCAAGACTGTCTTATTTCAATTTGTGGTGTTTTTGCACTAAATAAAATCTAACTAGAGTATGATATGTTGAGTAAAACAGCAATATTTAGAGTTGTGTCAGTATTACATTTTAGAACTCTTAGAAAAAAAATGTTAACTTCAAACGCTCATAAAAAATTGTTTGACTTTCCAGTTTAATGTAGAAAAACTTATGAGGAATCTTTTATTATTTAAATAATATAAATAACAAAATAATAATGATAATTATAGTTGAGACTCCGTTAGATTCCAAAGTCGTAATTTCAATTTTTGATGGACAAGCTCTATTTATTTTATTTGTCCTCAGAGATTTGGTTATTCATCAACTTTCTTTATTCATGATCCGTAATGAATTTTAGCAAATAGCTCACATTACTTAGGTATGTAATCAAAACTATATAAATAATGAAATAATAATGATGATTATGATGAGATAATGATTGCATGCGCACTGACGGTGCCGAGTCGCGGATAATCCAGCATTATAATCCGCATTCACGCGTGAAGCACTCGTGGGTTCACAACTTGAATGTTGAAAAATAATCGAACGGAGCGCTATCTATGACCGTTTCATTGGGTTACTATTTTCATTATCTCCATACATGGGTCTCCTTATTTCCAGCAATCATGATTTTGTGAATATTTTGTTATATAGTATTATTTATCATAATTTTTTGCTATATTTTACTGGTAGGCACACTCCAAAGTTTTTTCTTTAAAATTGCAAAAGATTTTCACAAAAACAATTATGAACCAGAGTCCTTGAAGTGGTTTTCTTTTTTTTTTATCAAAGCTTCAAACATGTTTAAAAATAATTTTCATTAATGTGTAAACACTTTAGATCAAAATAAAATTTTTTAAGGTAGGTTTGATATGTACTAAATAGTATTAGATTGTCAAATTGAAAATTTTTGTTTTAATTATTTTGTATAATAATGTTCAACAAGCAAAAATATTTTTATATATAAGTAAGAACTAAATCATTCGTTTTCATTTTTTTTATTATATAGTTTTAGTGAAAATGGAAGTTCTTGAAGAAAATCGCAAGATTTTACTACGCACAAATGATCGTTTGACTGGTATAAAATCTATTGCTGTCGAAACTGAAGAAATTGGAACTGCAATAGTTCAAGAATTGGGAGAACAAAGGCAAACACTTAATAGTACTCGCAATCGTTTGGAGGACATTGATAATTCCCGTCTATCTTCACACCGCTATGTGTCTGCTATTAATCGTCATGTCTTTCAGGATAAGCTTTTGCTCATACTCATAATTATCATTGAAGTGTGCACTTTAATTGGACTTATTTACATAAAATACATTAAAAAGTAATGTTACACCAAAAGTTTATTTGCCTGCTCAACATTTGTTTATGTGTTAAATTTTACTATATAACTAATAATTAGAACCAATTGAATTTTCATTGTTACCTACAGTTCAACAAATTTTTAAAAAAATTTGTTAATTTTTATATTTTATAACAATTATAATAGTAATTGGTAAATAAGGCATTTTTATCCAGTTAAAATATGTTTTTATATTTAAGTTTAAAATATTTAAACTGTGTAACATACATTATTAAATAAATTTAAAAAATTTTTTTAATAATATTTTGTAAAAATTTATTAATAAAATTTACATTATAATTCATAAGTCAAAAGAGCAGCATCAACAACTTCTACTAATTGACTATCGGATAAATCATCCACTATCCTATTGGTGTACTCAAAACAAATTTCATCAGGTAGCTTTGTACCATTAGATCGGTATTGGTGACAATCAGGATCATAACATTTTTGGTACCAATACATTTCATTCAGATCTACTACATACTTCACGTTATTGTTCTTATGTTGCCGTTTAATGTTTCCGCAGTAACGATTCTTCACAATACTGTATACCAGTTTATTAACTGAAGGGAAATAATAGTTTCTAAAAATTTTTCCAGGAAACACGAGATCAGATATAAACCTATCTATGCGAGGGAAAGGTGTATTTGTGTAAGATGTATAACACTCACTTTTGTTATCTGACTGTGTATACTTGTTTCCTAATTGTGAACTAATCTGACTGGTTATGTTTGTGAAATTCAATAACACTTTACCTTCGCAACCAAATGTTATCAAAGAATTAAGGAATATTTGTTTGTTAAAGCAGTCATCGCAATGTGCCTTTTCTGAGAGTTGATACTTGTTGGTTTTGCTCAACAATAATGGGACATTTTTTTTTAACTTTGATGACATGAATAATCTAAAATGCCTGTTTCTAGAATATACGCTTTGGTCGCAAAACAATCCCTTATCGGTTTTCAAATCAAGAAGATCACTAGTACTTATGCCACCGTAAAAGCGTCCATTGTCCTCTGGGTTGTGATCCTCAGACAAAAACTTATCAATTTCGGTACACACAAATTTAACAAAATAACCAGCTTCTATGTTATTTGAGAATACCAATGTTGGGAATACTAAATGATGGCTGAACTTTTCTGATGTAGACGAGTCCAAATCAAGAACATCTTCTTGACTGCACAACACGTCAAATCTTTGTCTGACAAACAGTATGATGACTTTGACAAAGGTCTCCAGCATTTTGGTGCCGTTGGACTCGGGATTCTCTTTACAATCATATTCCAAATCAAAGTACAACTTGCATGGATGGCCCTCCGTTATGATCTCGTACGTGTGCCTTTCGTACTGCGGTTTTCGTGAGTCGTAGTACCAAAATGTTTCGGGATGGGCGACCATGAAGTACCGCTGACCATTACTTTGTTCGTACGTGAATGACATGCAGCCGCACGATTTTTCTTTCGCATAATCCAGCGCCTCCTGCTGCCTAGGAAAGTTTTTCCAACCGATTGGGGGTCCCAGCAATCGGTTGACGTTGGTCAAATGGCACGGTTCACGTCTCACCTTCTTCCGGGAGGTCGATGACGACATCGCTGATTCAAAATCACAGCGTTTCGATGGACCATAGAAAATGTTGGTCGTCACACCCGACATGGCTTCAACTAAAGGCCGTGACGTTCAAACAATTCAAGCTGTCGATTTCAACTTTGTCATCAGTAGAACTTGTAGTGCATAAGAAAACAATTCAATAATCAGTAAGTCTTAATATGAGTACGCACTACGCATCACCGCGTCATGTGGAAATTTAATTTTGAACTTGGTTTACCCGTTACCGTTTGTGTATGTTTATGTTATGCTGACCAAGGAGAAGGAAATGTGATTATATGATAACGGTTTTGATAATAATGGATGTTTTGTTATTGTTTATCTCAACAAATACGCTCCGTCAACTCCATGTAAAAAAACGCCAAGTAAAAAAAAAAAAATGCTATAAAATGTGTAATATAAGGTGGAATCTAAGTAAATGGTCTAACGTGTTAAATGTACATATCAGTAATTAATTCAAAATTAATAAAATTTGGTTATTTGTATTATTAATTTATAATATGATTTATTTTAACTAAAATTTACTCGTATCTAAATTTAGTTTACTTGGCCGGAAGATTCAATCTAAAAAATATATAGCCAAGTACTAAGTTTATGTAATAGATAATGTAGGCCTCATTAAAATAAATAAAATTGTTCTAAATTTATCTATTAATTTATCTATCTAAATTTAGATAAATTTTAGTTAAAATAAATCATATTATAAATTAATAATACAAATAACCAAATTTTATTAATTTTGAATTAATTACTGATATGTACATTTTACACGTTAGACCGTTTACTTAGATTCCACCTTATATCACACATTTTAGCATTTTTTTTTTTTTTTTTTTACTTAACGTTTTTTTACACGGAGTTGACGGAGTGTTTTTGTTGGGATATCATTAGTTTTTATAAATTATATTTAATAATATACTAGTATATTATTATACGTTATATTTTTTATTTTTTTAATTATCCATTTTATTACTCTATCGGCAATACACCCACCTTTAACCGGATGCATTTTTAATTTATCAATTAATCTATTGGTATATTTTTCAATATTTCCATAAAACGGAAATAACTGTTTCGATTTTGGCTTTTTTCTTTTTACTACTTCTTGTACTGTATTAATACTGCACGGTTACCAGGACGACATGTGATCTAAATGAGTTTGTAGGTTATAACCAACAGTTAAAGGGTTTTCATGTGAGGTGTAAATAATTTTGTCGTCCGCGAAATCCGCAACAGAAGTATGATGTGTCGTGGGTTGGTCTGCCGAGTATAGGTTAAACAGAATGGGAGATGAAATGGCACCTTGGGGGACTTCTGCTGCTAATGGGGCTAAAGTTGAAATTTCACAGCCTACCTTTGTTGTGAAGTAACGGTCTTCGATGTAAGATTTAAAGAATAAGTAGTAAGGAGGGGGTAAGATTTTTCTCAATTTGTACAGAAGGCCGGGATGCCAAACCTTATCAAATGCTTGTGCCACGTCAAGGAGAACGGTTGAGCAATATTCTTTTTTTTTTCAGGGAGTTAGCTATTGAATCTGTCAGCCGATGTATTTGGTGGATGGTTGAGTGGCCTTTGCGAAAGCCAAATTGGGTTTGTGGGATGGTTGATACCTTTGCGACATCTCAGTACAGAAAGTTCTGTCGAGCGCCCGTTGACGATCACCTTCAAAGGTACATGGGTCGCCAACCAAATACCGAGACTCTTTTTGGGGCCAGAGTAATTGGAATTTACTATCGTGGTCATTTACACCTTACTCATAAATAAAGGAAAAGGATTAATAAAGAAAATTATATTATAGATGAATATAAATATATTATAAAAAAAAAACTTTTACATGGTGGAGGAAAGTTCGTACGGGCGTAAAACCTCCACCTTTTTATAGTTTTGCCTTCAAAACATGGCGGATTTTCCACACGCGAATTTATAAAAATTAGTAATAGTGGGGAAAATTCCACTGACGAATACTGGTCAAAGTATAATAGTAATAATAAGAATATAATTTTTTTTTATAATACATTACCGACCAATTGAATAATTGGTCGTCGTCCCAAGACGCACCGGCATGGTCCGGTCTACTCGTACATATTGTGGACGACGGAACAGCTACACAAAAAGTGAGCCAGTATAATATTTTCCAGAACTATAGGAAAACTGGTTCATTGAAATAATAATAATAATAATTATAATAATTGGCCGATATTCGTTATCATGCAATTACCTCATGGCCACCCACTAACATACTATACACAACCGGATAGAGAGGTGTGCAATTACAGAAGTCGGAGGGAATTTCAAAGTGTTTTCGTCAATCGGTGTTATATAGTGGTGTTTATATAGGTGTTTATAGGTGATGAAGTGGTCGCGCATTTATTTAAGATGGTTATGATTTAATGAGGAAAACCAACACAGACACTAATCTATTTTTGATCGTTACACGTTATTTATGAAGGGAGAGATTCGTTTTAATACTAATTTTTCACAGAGTTTAGCGAAAAGAGGCAGAAGATTTATTGATCCATATGAAGTAGGGTTTTCAGATGGCTTACCTGGTTTTAAAATTAAAATTATAATAGAAGTTTTCCACTGTAGAGAAAGTAGGACAGTCTTCAAATAGAGTTAAATATATGAGTGAGGTGTGTAATCGCTTTTTTTGGTAGCTGGCGAGCTACTTCAGCTGTAATAAGGTCTAGACCAGGAGATTTTTTGAGAGAAAACAGTTTTATATAATATTGTAGTTCGCCAGGTGTAAATGGTTTTGGAGGTAGGTAGAGAGGAAGGGGGGAAATTAGGAGGTTTTCAATATATTCTTCAAAGGCGTTATTTACAATGTCATGATGTGGTTGAAAGACTTTGGTTAAGTGTGAACGAAAAAGTTCTGACTTTTTTCTATCCGTTTTGCACCAAGTACTATCTTATTTTTTTAAAAAGAAATTTATTATTTATTCCTAACCTAATTCTGTTAGTTGTTATCCAGATCGTGCGTGGAAATTCGAAACCTGGTAGTTTCTTAGTGGGATCTTTGATGAGGTACTGAGTTGCTAACTGAGGCTTCCGTGCACTGCATTAACCACCGTTTCTCCATGTCCAATTCAGTTCAAGAAATTCCCAGATCGGGTTTCTTGATTTCAGTATTTTAGCTGGGTGGTTGAAGATATCTGCGTGAGCTGGGAGGTTAGGGTTTGCTTTAATCTTAAGTTTTAGGGAACAAGTTGCTGCTTGTATTTTTAAATTAGTTGGTGCAATGTGTGCTAAGACTGGTAACTAGTGAGTTTGTATACTTTTTACAGTACCTAAAATTATCCTCATTGTTTGATTCATCCGTGTGTCGATTTTCTTACAATGCGCGCTTCTTGACCATGTGAGAGCGCAATACTCGGCTGTACTGTATACTAGAGCCAGAGCTGATATTCTTAGAATGTTTGCATTACATTCCCAACTTGTTCCTGCCAGTTTAAAGATTATATTATTCCGTGTTTTAAGTTTGTCTGTAAGGGTTTCTAGGTGTTGTTTGTAAATCAAAGTCCTGTCGAGTTTTACTTCCAGGTACCTAGGAAAATCATCATTAGAAATGCGGGTCCCGCTTACCATAATTTGTAATTTAATACTAACCTAACAGTTATTAAGGTGAAAGGTGATAGATATCGATTTACTGGAATTTAAGGTAAGGTACCAGGTTTTGAAATATTTTTGAAGTATCGCATTATCCTTGCCAAGAGTCCTTTCTAATTCAACCAGAGTTGTACCTTGTGCAACTAAGCCCACATCATCCACGTAGATAAACTTTCTAGTTTTGGTATTGTCAATGTCTGCTGTATACACATTAAAGAGAAGAGGGGATAAGGCAGAGCCCTGTGGCAAAAACAATTTTGTATCACTTTTTTATACAGTCGACTCTCGGTAACTCGAACCTTGATAACTCGAAATTCTCGATGTCTCGAATAATTAAAATTCCCCTTCAAATAACAATTACACTTAATGTTTAAATAATCTTAGTAACTCGAAAATTAATTTGACAAATTTTCGATACCTCGAATTTTCTTATCCAAATTTAGTACTAAAAATAGTTTATCAAGACGATTATTCGCCTAAAAAAAATTATATTGGCTATAAATGGTAACAATCAAATCATTATAAACATATTGGATGCTATACGGCTATACGATAAAGCATGGCGACACGTAAAAAAAGGAACGATTTTAAACTGTTTTATAAAATCAGGTTTTAGAACTTCAATTGAGAACGATGAAAACACTCCTTATGAACCTTCCGATGATAATTACGATGAATGGGATCAATTAATGAAGAAAATAAATGTTGATGAAACCTTTACATCATACGTCAATGTCGATGAAAATTTGGATATTTGTAGAGAATGGACTGAGAACGATATTATCTCCGGATATATTGGACGAAGATAACCAAGAAGAATTCGAAGACCAACAAGTACAATCCACCATTACAAATAAAGAAGCAACACTTGCATTAGAAACATTACGTAAATATATTGAAGGCAATGTACCCGGTTTTTGGGGTCGAAGCCGATATCATCCGACACACCTTCTATTAGCTTCGTGGAGCTACTCAAGAGGTGCGGATGAAGCAGCCCCCCGAGTGCTCGGGACGACTGGGTCGTCAAGCCGGACCACCAGCAGCGGGCTGCCGACTCCCGTACCGTACGAGCCCCCCAACTAGGGAGACCCCGAGCGGCCGGTAACCGCCCGGTTACTATAAAGCAAAATCGTAAGCCCCGTCGAGTCCAACCTCAGTTTTAGCCGGGGCTAAACTCGGCGTGGCGGCAAGACACGTAGGACACATGCCGGCCTGGGCTAACCACGCCTCCCGACGTACCATTCGTGTTAAGCGTCTCAATGGTAGGAAATGCTTCGACGGTGGCGGTCAACCCACCGTCTACCGAATTAATACAGGATCCGAACCGCCGCCATCACAGCTAGCCTCCCGGGGGAAGCTAGTCTGACGTGAGACGCGACAGCCCGCCGGAGGCCGTAAGAACGGACCTCCGATCCGCTGAGTCGGTTCCCCAGCGAACCACCAGCTCCCGACCCAAGCCTGGCTTAGGCCGGGTTCAGAATAAATTTTGATCGCACGGCCGTCTCGGAGCTCGAGGCACACCGCGCATTTTATGCCACCGACACGCATCGACGGAGCTCCCGCCCCGTGCCGGCTAAGACGCAGGTCCGCTGTCCGGGGGGGAAGTATTCGGTCTATTTCTTCCCTCTCCCCTACCACGGGGGAGTGTTTAAATACCACTATCCGCAACCCGTGGACCCGATCTAGTCGCGTGGACCGCCGCGCCGAATCCCTATCTAAGATTCGCTATATATATATTGAAGGCAATGAAGATATGGAACATTTATTTAAGCCACTCGGTATTTTATAAAATAGAATTGAGAACAATATAGATTTAATTAAACAAAAACAATTAACTTTACACCAATTCTTTAAAAATGATAACATGTAAATTTTTTTTTTTTATTTCTTTAATTTAAATATTATATAAAAATAAAAAAAACATACTTTTAAAAGTTTTTGATAACTCGAAATTTTTAGTAAGTCGAACCCTTGAACTTTGAGTTACTGAGAGTCGACTGTAATAATAAATAAATATATTATAAAATTATATATAATAGTATATAATAAATACAATTTTATATGTAAATCTAACATAGATTGTATATAATGCCTTAGATTGTATATAATTCCACAGATAATCGGTTTGTACATTTTAAATATTATTAAAACCATTAAGAGTATTTACAGAAAAAAAATCATTTTGGAATATTTTATAATTATAAATTTTTTTAATATTAATTTTTTTTTTTTTTTTTTGGTATTCAACCCTTCAGGTTGGTTTTGCAATTAGATATTCGCTCTCCACTTTTCTCTGTTCTCAGCTAGCTTTTTCAGTTCGGTGTTACATATTAGTCCTGCCTCTGAGATCATTTGTTTAATATATGAAGTTCTCGGGCGTCCTCGGTCCCTTTTCCCTTCAATTATCTCTTCTATTATTCTATGAGTTAGTTCATTTTCGTGTCTCAATATATGACCCATCATGTTCCATCGTCTTGTTCTGATGTCTTTGAGTATCTCTCTTCGTTTATCTATTTCACTGAGTATGTTTTCGTTGGTACGGTTTTCTAATCAATACACTGTCAGCATCCTTCACCAACACCACATTTTGAAGCTTTAAAGTGTTCGTTGTTCTGTCTTATTATTTTCTATCAAAAGTTAAAATTGACTTTATTACTATTATCACAGATTATAAAGAGTATAATAAATATAATGCAATACAGTTGACACTGACTCCTATTTTTATTTTTTTAAAATAAATGATTAAAATTAATATTAACTTAAATAATGGCCTTTGGGGAGGGGCATACCCCCCACCCGGTGAAGCGCTTCACCTACTTTATAAACGACGGTCATCAAAACCACACACTTACCGTTCATAACCGCACATTTTACATTGTTCAATACCTCACACATTTATTCTATTGTTAAGAAGGGAAATTTGAAAGGTCAATAATTCAAAACCGCACACAATTGATTAACAGTTCTTTCTCTCTGCATACTTAGAATGTACGGTTCATGTTGCCGTTTCGTATGATTCCCACTTATAATGGTTTTTTTTATCCTGTGACCTATTTGGGGCGGTGTTGCATAGCAAATCGAGGGATATTTTCGTTTTTAAATGTCCGAGTAAGCGCAGTGAGCGAATGACCCCGCCCGGTCTCGAGGTGCACTCATGTTATTTTAGATAAATGTATACGTTATTGATATATATCAGAGTTTCTTAAACTTTTTTATCTGTGGAATCCTTTTTGATGTCCACATTTATCGTGGAACCCCTACTTTTTTTTTAGCTTTTTTTAGGATTTTTTGTAAATAAATTATAATCATATAATATTGTGTTAAAGGTATTTAATTCAAAAAATATTTTAAAATTAAAATTAAAATAATTAAAAAATATCTATATATATTATAATAATACTTTAATAATAATTACTTTAATTAGACTAAATATAAGGACGCACCGTAGCTCCGCGCGAATAAAATAATTATTTTGTAAATCCACAACTCCGCATGCACCATAATTCGGCACGGTTAAAAAAATTAAAGTATCGTAGCTCCGCATTCTAAAAATATTTTTAATACCGAAAGTCCGCATAGCATAAAACTATGTTTTGAAAATTACTTTAAAAATGACCAACCCAAGATTCACGAATTAAAAAAATGATCACTTACTTAGACAAAACATACATTAAAAAACGATGCAATATTTCCACACAGTATTTGGGCCAAAAAAGAAGTAATACTGGAGAGAACAATAAACAACTATGAGTCTTTTCATGCAAAATTTGGTAATTTATTTACTTCAGTACCTACATCTAAATATTGCAGTTTTCATTAAAAACTTATTAGCTATGCAGACGGATTCTTACATACGAATGAATTCTGCTAATAATAATGAAGTAGGATAGTTAGAACTAAACAAAAAACCAATATGGAATTTATAAATAAACACATAGAATTATATAACGATGGCTAATTGATAGAATACCGATTGTTTTTTTAAATTATGTACAAAAATATATACAAAAATGATGTGCGGAGTTAGGGTGTTAAAAAAAAATTATGTGCGGAATTAAGGTGTAAAAAAAAACTTTGTATAAGGAGTTTATGTGATATATTACAAAATGGTAACGATGCATGCGCAGTGATGTGCACCGAAATATAAATGTAGACTATTCCATATCGCTTATACATGTTATTTAATATACAAAGATTTTTTTTTTTCTATAATGCAAACAGTTTTTCAACATTGCTAATCTTAAGTTGGAAATTTTAAAGTAATTTTCTTAAAAATTTTTAAAAAATTACTTAAGCTTCACGGAACCCTGAAGTGATCTTCGCGGAACCCCAGGGTTCCGCGGAACACAGTTTAAGAAACGCTGATATATATCAATGTGTACGATATTGAACGATTTAATTTGGTGGACATATGTAGGATTAAGATATAAAAGTGTGTGGTTATGAACTACGCCCTTTATAAATTACTGAATTGAAGCGTTTACCCATAAGATTATTTACGACAACACCACTAGGTAAAATCACAATCGTAGACCAATACCGAAGACCTAGTAATACACTTACATTATGCTTACGTTGACGTATAAATAATGTTGAAACGCACTACGTTCAATCATTCAACCTATTTTACAGTGACGCCAACGATATTTTATTTTACGGGTCGTTATTTTAAAATGAGTTAACAGGATCAACCACCGGGTAGAGTCAGTGCCATGATTTAAATTTTACGACAGGGGTGGGGTCAAAAAAATTGATGTCTATAATAAATATTTTATTATATAAATAATATATATTACCTAAATAATTGATAAAAAAAATGTACAAACTACAAAGTAGACAACCACCTACCCACCCACCACAAAATTAAAATACAGGAGCTAATTACCACATAAATATTCGAGTTTTGTTCCACTGGTGGTCGTTACAGTTGTTACGTGCCACCAGCTCGATTTCAAATTGTGCAGTCGAAGATATATTTAATTTTAATTAATTAGACATGAGACTTTAACTTTTTAATACATTTAATACGTTTATTTTATAATTAAGTGTTTGATGAACTTTTTTAAGTATTAAATAATTTTTTAAATATTTTTAGAACTAAGTATTTTCAATGGTATTTTAAATACTTTTTTTTTCTATTGAATATTTATTTGTATTGAACACTAAGTTTTTTTCGAACGTTTAATTTTTATTTAAAATATTTGGTAGGAAAAATACTGCCAACTATAATTTAAGTCTGAAGGTTTGTGAAAACCAGGCTTCTAAAAATAGATATTCAATAATAAAATTTCCTTTTGTATTTTTAGATAGGTAACTATTAATATTAGATATGATATCTGTCTGGTTATACGGCATTACAAGAATTCTCGTATTAATAACTTAGATTTTCCCACAAATCACTATATAGCTGCGAGTCTACACTGTTTTTATTTATTAATTTAAAGGCTTGTGTAGTTGTGTTTATAATCTACTAACTACTACAATTACAAAAACTAAGTTTTAATAAGAGTAATTCTAGCTATAATACTGATGATGAAAGTGATTCAGAACAGCATAATGCATTTATTTTGATTATTTCTCTGCAAAATGTTAGTTTACCATAGCCTAATTATTCTAAATATTTTTTTACAAAAGTATTTGAGTAGTATTTGATATACTATACAATTGAAGTATTTGAGTAGTAGGTATATTAAATACTTGAAAAAAAAATGTATTTTAGTATTTTTATATACTTTTTAAAAGTATTTTTTACAACTCGGACTATTATTATACTATTTATTATTAAACCATTGTGTATGTAGATATTTCAATGGGGGGGGGGGATCCAGACCAGAAAACCCCTCCATGGGTACGCCCCTGTTACAATCTATTATAATAAAAATTATGTTATCGTGTTATCAATGTTATCACATTTTGATAGCTGCAAAAAAGGGGCTAAAATGTAGGCAATATTATATACGGACACAAACAATTTTTTCCTGCGAAGATCCATTCGTCAATAAATTGTTCTTATCGGACAAGAATATAATTTCTTATTATCAAGAATACCCGTTGATATTAAACTAACGTTTAATGTCTATGAGAATACCATTGATATCAATATCGCAATAAGCTCTACAGTTAAATCATAGAATAAATGAAATTCATAATATAATTTATCTAGTCTGTGGTTAAATTACAAAAATTATGCGATTTCAATATTTTGGTACTCGAAAATTGAATATCTATAAATTCTTCGGTTTCTAATGATTAATTATTATTATTTCTTATTCGGCTCATAGAATAGGATAACTTTATTTAATCTTACAGCTACATCATTTTTCGTGATATCAATAATTTTATTTTATGTGTCTTACACTAATTCATTAAATTAAAATTTATAATCTGTACTTTGTAACAATTTTAGTAAGTTATAATAATTTTAGTAATTTTAATAAAATAATTAATGTATTTTAGAACTATACTCAGTGCTTGACTTAGCAAAATTAAATAAGGGGACTCTGTTTACTTGATATAAAATAGTGTCCCCAAGACTTGTTAAGCGTTATGAATATAACGTCATAATAGTAGGTAGATGTTAAAATTTTTAAAAATTAGCTGGGGCACTCTGCCCCCCTCAAGTCAAGCGCTGACTATACTATGTAATCTAAAATACAGTGTTACAATTTTAAATTATTTATTACATTTTATTTGTGATTTTAGATCGAAAATAAAGATGGTTTCCGTTAAAGAAGAGTTAATAGCAAAGATCATACAACATGAAATGTATAAACATAAAGAAAATAGAAAAAAAAAAAGGTATATGTAATAGATATGCATATGTCTTCATGATTTGAAAAATGATTTTAGGAATCTTGATATCCTATATATTTTATATTATATTCAATTATAGTTATAAACTGTGGCGGAACTAAGGGGTGGAAGACCGGGATTCCTTCCCGGGCGTAAAATTTTAGAGGGTGTAATTTTTGTAATTATTAACAACTAATTTGATATTTTTAAATTTTTTAAATACTGATATTAAGTTAAAACTAAATAAGTATGATTGTATATTAGTTATTAGAAAAAAATTCTCGAGAAGAGTATTTGATTATTGATCTATGATAGGGCATAATTTTAAAATTTTCCCTAGGTGTAAAAATTTCTAGTTCCACTTCTGGTTATATATATGTATATATATTGAATTTTGTTTTAGTTTAAATTGTGTTTTTTTTTATAATAGAAAAAAGAAAATAATATTCTACAAGCTATATGTTAAATCTATCATAATATGGTTATTTAAATTGTTATTTACTGTGGTTTTTACATTTTATAGGCTAGAAATAATAATACTTTGATAATGTCAAACATACTAATATACCATTGATTTTATAATGTTCTTTAATTAATGCTCATGTACTTACAATGAGTATTTAATATTTAAAATTCTGAATAATGGAAATATTAAAAATTAATGATTTCTCCAATAATTAACAACCATTTTTTGCAATCATTATTCTTTAAAAAAGGTAAAAAAGATAGTAGAAATCAAACAAATATTAAATGCTAGAATCATGGTTATATTTTTTTTATTTTGTAATTAATTAATCTGGATTAACTTTAAATTTAATTTTTATTATTAATTAAAATATTTGGTTTTTATTTTAGATGTTGCTACTATACCTACACCGTTAATTTCAAATATTTTTAAAGATGATAAAAAGTATCCATTAATGTAAGTATTAAGCAAGTCAAGTAAAAATAGTAATTACAGATTTTGTTCTTAACTTAAAGTCTATAACAGTAATACTGTAACCTATATACTACTAAAAAAATTTGTGTATTAAGTATATATTATTTAAATTTATTCAACCTGAAATATTTTTTTAATTAATCAATTACTGTAACAAAAACAGGGATGTAAGACATTTTTTAATACAAGTAGAAATTTGTGTCCATAATTAAAAGTGACATAAAAGTTCATAAGTTATAAAATTATTTTACTATAATTAATTATTATTTATAATTTCTTTATTAATAATATTTTTTAATTATAGGAAGAAATCAATGGTCAAAAAAAAAAAGAAAAAGAAAAAAGTAAATTCAAAGGTTTGTAACGGTTTATGGTATAATGAAATAAATTAAAATTATATTTTTTGTATTAACAGATTAAAAAATCAATGATAAAGGCTTATGTCGATTAATTACATGCAATCTGTTAAAAATAGGTATTTACTGTTCCAGTTTTTGTAAATTTAATCGTTAAATCCTTTGGTCACATATCTCAATATTTTTCTTAGAATTACCCTTGATTAAAAACTGGCCTAAGTATCTCATCTACAGGATTTAATCTTACCTCGAAATTTCCGCTTTTAGTCTTCCTCGCATTCACATTTTTTTTAAAAAAAACATAGTTATTTGTACCTATATATGTTTGATTGATATACTTCCTTTCTCACTTTCTCTCTCCTCAATTAGATGGAATTTTAGAAATTTCCCTGTTTTTGCCCTACATTTATAAAATTAGCCTCCCTAAGTAGGCAGAATAACTCGAAATGTATGCCAATATTTTACAAATGAATTGCAAATTTTTTATAGAATTCATCCCCTTCCCCACTTGGTAATAAACATTTTTTGATTGGAGGGCTAACTTCATGTATCCCCACTAAGTTGACTGATTTAATCGGAACCAATGCCAATATTTTGTGAATTAATGCCATTATATCGTAGATATATAAATTATTAAATTAGTGATTTCAGTTAGGAAAGACCCATGAGTTCTGCCAAATATCTTGTATATTATTATCAGAGTTTGGAAGTTGTAGCATTAAAAATTTTACTTTTTAGCTCTTAAAGATGCATTTAAAAACTCTAAAATATGCATTTAACTTGAAAAAATTATAAATTTATTAGAAAAAAAATGAAATGTAATTTTACTAATGTTTGGGCTCATAAACGTCTGGACTGGTTGAATAATAATCTGTTAACAAAAATGTAGATTGATTAGTAATAAGTTTAAAACAAGCATTTAAAATAATAGTAATTTACTAACATTGTATTTATAGAAGCTTCCTAATCTTTCCGTTTTCTCTTTAAAGAAAAACTTTCAAATTTTCTTGTCTTAGTTGATAATCGTAAATATAAATTATTTAAAACTACGAATAAAAATAATAAAATAATTACTGAGACTGCATTACAATTTATAATCAACGACTGAACGACACAATGTCCACCATCGTAATTTTGGCACAAGTTATCAATAACATGAACAAATAATGTTAATAAACTCATTACTAAAAATAGAACAATAATAATCTAAACGATTTTGTTATCAAGTTGATATTTATAACTATATACATGATTAGGGCCAGGAATTGTATGCATTTGCATATTTTTATATATTAAAATAAAAAGTAGTAAGGCAGAAATTTGAATCGTAACCTAACGTGTTGGTATGCGAAATTAAATTTGGCCTATTTTTGCATATTTGGAAAATTTCAAATCATTATGCATATTTTAGCATTTTTCTAAAATATAATGCATAAATAGAAAAAATATTATGAAGTTATTAATATTATTATTTATTACTTAGCGCATGTCCATCGTAAATTCCGTGAAATGTGCAGTTATATAATTTGATTTTCGTGTTATAATAAAATAAGATAAAGTTTAAGATAAGCTAAAAATACCAATACGATGGTAACTCTCCAGGTAACTTTAAAAGTATTATAAAAATCCGTTTGATTTGTTTAAATTGTAAAAGTCATTTGTGAATTTTTGTTTAGATGAGTGTGTTCAAAATACAATTTAATTTCAATACAACATACAGTTCCATATGGTTCAATAAAATATATAAAATACAGTTGATATATTTTAAAGTATATTTTTTGTTGAATATCAATTATTTAATGATTTGTATACATTTTAAAATTAAATAAATTTAATAAATAATAAACATGCATTTTTGTTTGCATATTTCCGCATATTTTTGCATATTTTGAGTGCATATTTGAATTATAACTTTCGCATAAATGCATGCATATTTCGTACGTTTTTAGTGCATATAATTCCGGGGGCTCTATACATGGTATATGGACTATAGAAGCAAAATATCATGCCCATTGCCCACCCTAGGGTTAGCTAACGGCATTACCCATGATTTAATAAATTTATTATATCATGGCATTACTCACACCAATTGGCAATTTGCGTCCCACGATAACGATAACCAGACTGTTAACACTGCCAATTCTAATCGAAGATTCATTTGTAATTTGTATAATGTAGTATTTCATGGGACTGAAGTCAGGGAGGGGTCTCAACATTAAACATATGCGAGGGCCTACCGGGAAAATCCCGATTTCCCATTGGGCCTATCCGCCCATGACCCTGGATTATTAAAATGTTTGATAATTTAATGCAATGATACAATAAAAGAATAACAATGACGTCATTAACTATTAATTAGTATTATGTATTAATACATCAAATTGTCGATGAAAACACAAAATAGCACTATAAATCCTAAATTAGCAAAATAGCAATAAAACCCTTGTAGTATACCTATCTTTCGATGGTATACAAAAAGATTGACAACAATTAAGTACACTTTTTTAGAAAACTTTATTAAAAATGAAACAAACACACACAAATTTACGGGTCTCTAACAAAAACTCACGATACAACCGTCTCTCAGTCGAAACCCGCACTGTCCCCCTACTGTGTTGTTTATGTCCTTAAATATTATTTTATAAGGTGCTGCCTCAGCTCATTTGCTTCATTGGCCTAATATTACGCAATTTAAGAAGTTATATTTGTCTATTTTTATTAGTGGCACATGCCACATACAACACCCTTAAATATGCAAAAAATAGCAGATTAAATTTTTATATGATATTCAAGTAGTGTGAAATATATTTTGCTAGAACTTCCGAACCCTGATTATTATCGACAATAATACAATAAATGCATGATGCACGGTTTTAGTTGCCTCTCGACAAGAAATAACCATTTGTACATTTATTTCATACTTAAACTAATTTTTTCAACTACCCAGCCATTAAAATTAATTTTTTAAAACTCAAATAAATCAGCGAGATATGCACAATATATTCAAAGATGATTATAAAATATACTTTATTTCCTATAACCACTTATTTACTATTATAGTGCCAGACAATATACACCAAAACAATCTAAAATCAAAATTTTATATATTATGAATTAATCAGTCCCCATGGATCAAAATATCCTCGAAGGAATATTTGATTAATTTGGGAACATTTTGATCTACTTAGCAAGTTAATAATTATTTTACAAAACGGATCAATATCTCTCCAAAATGATTAAATTGTACTCATCGTAATACATTGTGTCAAAATGTCTCAAATAAATGATCTAATTATGTTTCCTGATGAAAATGTTGTAGGACCATTATGTCCTGTCACTGATAGGGCTTGCAAAAATTCGCAAAATATTCGCCGAAATTAGAGATAATTTGCAAATCGTAGAAACCAATTTTCAATTCATTTGCAAAATATTGATATAGGTTTCAAGTTTATCTGTAATTTGGAGGGGCTAACTTCATGAACGTGTTGCTTTGGCAGTTCGATACTTGGATTGAATTTTAAAGTGAAATGTTTTACGAATAAAATGCCCAGGGCCATCAAGAGGGAGGACATTGGGAATATTTTTCCCCGAGCCCTAAACTTTAGGTGGCCACAACACCTATTGCTTTTTTTTGTTAATTATGGTAGAGTAAGCTGTTTCAAGTTATACATTGTTATTATTATTTAACAAATAATTGAGTTATACTTATTAGTCACAAATAGATTTTTTTTTTTATTTGCGTAATAGCGTTTGTACAAAAAGTACTTTTAGATTATAATTATTGATAATTTCTAGAAATGCGATGCGCAATGACTAAAATAGAAATTTCATAATAATTGTTGATTATCAGTACGACGGTGCGGCCGCGATAACCACAGATTTAAACAATAATATCTAACATAGTATTTCTTCCATAACAATATAAAATATTAATTTTGACTTTAGTTGTTTTACTTTTTGACTAATGACTAAGCAAAAAGAATCGTATAATTTATAACTAGTATGTAATAATTTATATTAAAAACTGTTCCTACCTAAAGTACTTGCACAGTTGTACATTATGTGGTTATACCTATTTAAATAATTTAAGAGGCCAAGAGTTAATACAAAGAAAAAAATCATATTAAATTATACATTTATAATTGAAGCTATGCGTTTTCCCATCAAATTAAGTGAATCTTGATTATGTGTATTCTAAATGTGCAGTTTTAATAATGTGTGAATTTCTAATATTTTATTAAAACTAATATAATTTTATTTTATTGGAGCGGGGTTAAAACCCCATAATCGGCCCTGGTTTGCCACTGTATAGGCCCCACTAAACTTTACGATGCTTAATATTATACAAAACCGTTTCTATTCATTTCGAGCTTTACAATATCCCGCCATGCATTGCACAACAGTCAATATTATTATTGTCCAGGTGACGACGGTCAGGAACAACGATAGGTCAAACGGGACGGGGATCGTGATAAGACGTTGGCTCCGTTGCCGATTTTGTTCAGCCAAGTTCAAGCTGGCCACCAGTCTGCGCGTACACAACAGCCTACACGATGGCACCATCAGCCAGGAGTCGCCGTTCCCTTGCCGCGAGTGCGGCAAAACGTTCAGGAATATAAGTTACCTGTACGCCCACTGCCGAATTCACTGGGATGATCGACCACATGTTTGCAGCGTTTGCGGCAGCGCTTTCCTGCACTTCTCCGACCTGACGGTGCACCGGCGCAAGCACACCGGCCACCGGCCGTACGAGTGCTCCGTGTGCGGCGACTCGTTCTCAAGCGCGGCCAACCGGATGGTGCACATGAGGATTCACACCGGGCACCGGCCGTACGTGTGCCGCGAGTGCGGCCGTTCCTTCAACCAGTCGCACGTGCTCGTCGAACACGTTAGGGTGCACACGGGCCACAGGCCGTACGAGTGCGGCCTGTGCGAGTGGACGTTCGTGTCCAGCAGCAGTCTCCGGAAACACTCGTTACGGAAACACGTCATCTAATTGAGTACAAATCGAAATGTAAAACGATTTTATTGGAGACCATTCAAATGAACCGCTCGTTAAATGTTGCCTAAGAACTTTATCAATTGTTATTTTACGAACATAGAAAATATTTCATTTTCTAAATTTATTGTTTTTCGTTTTTGTTGTATGTACAATAATTAATGATAATAATACACATTAATGCGACATTAAAATATAGTTCCAAAGTGCCTACTACAACATTTGCAATATCAGATTTTATTATTAAGTGATTAATTATTAATTAATTAATCAGTTTATATTTTATAAATTATATATATATATAATAGTATAATAATACATAGCATTATATACTATGTATATATATATATATATATATATATATATATATATAGACTACAGTTACAGCATGTACTATAAAAATACAGTACATTTTTAATATTCAATACACTTATATTATAGTACATGCCGCACCACGCCTACATATTTGCCGTACGCAACTAAATATAAGAAATAGGGAGAAATACGTCATTTTTGGTTCGGTCAAGGTGTAGTGGGTTAAATTCCTTCATAATGATAGCAAGAAATGGAAAGATTACTATGTAATTTTTAAATGTATTTTGTAGACCTGAAATATAGGCCTGGGTACGCCTATGATTTTAATTAATATTGAATATAAACCTCATAATTATCAACGTAGGTATTTATTGTTATCTCTACAGCCTACAATTCATTTAATAACAACGATGTGATACACATTAAGTCTATTGCGCTATTGGCCGAAAAACTTATTATTAATACTATCTTATCGTCGATTTGTTTTCGTAAATAAATTTATTTCTTCGTTAATTTTTTGTACACGATTGAAATTTGACAGTTATGTTCTAGACCAGGGGTGTCCAACTTGCATGGCCTCAAGGGCCAAAACTTAAACCTCTGATCTGGTTGCGGGCCATATACTAATTTTATTAAAGTAACAACAAAATAGTGAGAGGTATAAAAATAATTAAAACAAAAAAGTAGTATTATTTCTTTTATTGCTCAACATCTACATTTTTCATATATACAGGAAATGTAGACTCTACATTGTAGAGGTAGTTTTTTCAAGAACTAAGACAAACATTGTAATAATAATGAAAATATATCTAATGTGAAGACTGTGGTCGATCGGCTTCATCCACCAATGAAGAAATGTCCACTGCCAGTTCAGTTGTAGACAGTCTCATGAGATGACGTAAGGTAGAATCGGTAAGGTTGCTTCAGTTGGGGTTTTTAATGTATTTCATGTAGGAAAAGGCACTTTCACATATATATGTGCTTCCGAACATTGATGTCATTTTCAGTCCAAAATCTCGCAGGTTTGGGAATTTCTCCTTAGACAGCAATTTAAAAAATTCAGGTTCCTTTTCTTGTCGGGTGATTAGAAACATGTCATCTTGAAGGTCACATAACTAAAGTTGTAAGTCAGGTGGTTGATCTTCAATGGATACTCCAAGAGGATTATTATAAAGTAGTACACTGCTTTTGAGACTTTCAATATCTTTAAATCGTGTATTGAATTCATTAATAACTTGTTGAATTTGTGAACTGCAGCATGAAAAGTCAATATTTTTCTCACTGTTGAGTTCTTCTGCTAGTTTCAGGTAGCTAGGGAAGTGTGTTAGGTTGTTCTTTTCCAAAGCATGTTTAAACACGTTTAGCTTATTCCAGAATCCGTTTATTATTCCGACCAAATCTGAAACCGTCTGGTTTCTTCCTTGAAGACTCAAGTTTATACTGTTAAGGTGATTAGTCAGATCTGTTATAAAAGCTGATTGTCTTAAGAATTCTGGATCCTGAAACTTATCTTCCAGTTCAGTTGTATCGGATGAAACGTATTTATTAAGAAATGCAGGGATTTCCTTTCTTATGGAAAAAAATCGTTCCATGCACTTTCCTGCACTCTACCACCTTACATGGTTGTACATTAGCAAGTCTTCATACTCAGCCTCTGTTTCCACTAAAAACTGCCTAAGTTACCTGTGTAAAAGGGATCGATTTCCACCTCTAATCATATTTATAATTTTAATCACGGTCTGAAAAACTTGATCCTGCTTGACTAATTTTCCACATAAAGCTCCCTGATGTATAATACAATGTATTGTCGGACAAGTAACACCATTCTATCGAAGCAGACCCACTAATCCAGTTTTTTTTACCAGTCATTGATGGGGCCCTGTCTGTTGCTATAGCTGAACATTTATTAAAGCCTCCAATTCTGTCAACTGTTTTCTTCAAAGCCTCATAGGCGTCTTTTCCTTTTGTTGTTCCTTAAAGAGGACAAATATCAAATAGCTCCTCTTTACTAGTAAAATCCTCAAAAGTAGTGCGCACGAATATCAACAGCTGATTTACATCTGATTGATCAGTGCTTTCATCCAGACAAAGTGAGAAATACGAACTTTTTTTAACCAGGCTAAGCTTAAAGTTTTCTATTTTCTCACCCATAGCAACAACCTTTCTTTGTATGGTTTGATGTGAAAGTTGCACGGATTCAAATTTCTCTGCCATTTTGGAATCTTCAAAAGCTTTGGCCATTTCAACGGCACATTTTTTTTAATTAAATTGACATCAGTGAAAGGTTTTTTTGCCCTTGCCAGCTCAAGCGACACGGCATAAGATGCATGCAAAGAATGCGATTGAGAGCGCAATATTTTACTAAACATACCAGTTTGCTGTTTAAGCTTTTTCTTCAAATCTGCAACTAGCGCACACCGACTTTCATTTGTATACGTAGCATACTTCTTTTCATGTATTGTTGTGTAGTGTCTTCTCACATTATATTCTTTAGGCACAGAAACAACATTCATGCACACTAAATACTGCAACTTTCCATTATTGTTAGTAATCAAGTAATCACTCTCCCAACTTTCTTTATAACTCCTGTTCTCACTGTCAATTTTACGTTTTACACTCATAATTGTATTGAAGTTTAAGGAATCAAGACAAAAAATTAAATAATTAACTAAGATATGTAACAGACAACTCGTCGAAGCACACTGGCGCGTGGCGATTAACGGCGCGACGGATAATTGACAGTTTATTATGACTGATTAAAAATAGAACACATATAATTCAGTGAAAACCCGCACACTGATAAGTAATAGTCAACAAAAAACACTTTTGCTCTTTAGTCATTTCTAGTCATGACTAATCGTGTTTTAATATAATTGATAATTATTAAACTGTTTTTGTATATTTTATACCTATAAGTATATACTCGTATATGTATACCTATAAATATTTTTTATTATGCATTTTGTGTTTTTCTTTTTTTCATCTTTTTTTACAATGGTAGCATTTAAAGAAAATAAATGATTTCCGTAAAACCTTACGCGAGTCACAGTTAATAGCATCGCGGGCCGCCAGTTGGACAACCCTGTTCTAGACGTTATCGAGTTACAGTGCGCATGGGGATCGCGAATGGGGTGCAAAGGGGTATACCAGGGACGGCGCGAGGGAAGGGCAATAGGGATAGTTGACCAGGGCCCCGCACCTTAAATTATAATTAAGGCCTCGCGGTTCTGATTTAAATTAACTTAAAATATTTTATTAATATAAATTACAAGACTCAACATTTATTTTGTCCAGGGCCTCGCAAACTTTAGCACTATCTCTGGGATATACTTGCATTCGTCTAAGAACTTCTCTGTTTTAACAAAGATGATCGAATGATTATTTTATATGTCCGGGGTAATAGGCGTGCGCAGGATTTTTTCACAGGGTTTGTAGAATTATTTTAGTAGGTAGGATCAGTGGCGTAGCGAAGGGGGGTGGCTAAGGGGGCTATAGCCGCCCCTATGGGCCGTGTTTATATGTATAATGTATCTTGACTATTTAATAGAATCAATGGATGCTCGTTTTAATCAAAGGCTTATTGATGTTATACCACTTGAAGGACTTATTCCGGCCAATTTAAATATGTATGACGATAAAAATATTATAAAAGCTGCTAAAATATATGTCCAAGATCTCCATGATGATACCTCATCTACAATCAGAACTGATCTGTTCATATGGAGGCAACAATGGAGTCAAAATACTATTCCAAAACCGAATTCTGCTCTTGATTCACTCTCTCATCGCACCAATCTTCGACCTAACATTAAAATACTTTTACAATTATTCGCCACGTTACCAATTACCTCTTTGATACACTGAAACCAAAATTATTATTATTATAAAATTATTATATTAATAAATATTTTTAAAACTATACTAAAATTCTTGGGTTAAATTTAAAAACTTGGTGGTAGATGGTGGGGGGGGGGGTTAAAGGTGAATTCTCATATCCTCTCTTACCTTACTTATCCAAAAAAGTGATTACCCCTGCCATTTAAAAATCCTGGCTACGCCATTGCTTCCGACCGAAACCCATCTACCACAACCTCAACCAAGGTCATATGCAAATATAACTTCCAACCAAGAACTACCCAACACTCAAACAAACCAATTGGACACAGGTACTATGCTAATCAGTTTTTCGATTTTAAAGCACTCATTAATCCACTTTTCTCTCTTCTAACTACAGTCCCCAATAAACTAATACAACAAAATGATAAATAATTCTTCTACCTCCAAATCATTATTAATACTCCTATGGAACACCAATGGTCTCCAAAATCATCTCAATGATCTACTCTTAACTTTACAAGAAAAACGCATAGATATCGCTCTCATATTTTAAACTCATTTAACAATTAGCAACAAAATTTTTATACTTGGTTACACTTTTCTCCAAATAAATTACCCCGACGGCACGGCTCACGGAGGTGCAGCAATATTTATCAAATCCTCAATTCTATTTTATCCACTTTCCCCGAACAACGAACCACATATTCAAGCGAATTCTATTCAAATTAAACTCGATCACACATCTATTACAATAAATTCAACATACTGCCCTCCTAAGAATTCCATCATCTCATTACAATTTAAACTTTTTTTTAATTCTCTATGCAATAATTTTATCGTAAGTGGCGATCTGAATGCCAAACAAATACAATGGGGTTGTCATTTAAACTCACCCCGTCGTAACTCCATCAGATAACTAATAGTAAAAACTATAACATTCTGTCTCCTTTAAATCCCACCTACTGGCCAACTTCACATAGGAATCACCCCGATGGATTGGACATTTTTATCACTAATATACCAAATAGACTTAAATGTACAAGTTAAAATTTCCAAAATCCATTATCAGATCACTCACCCGTACTTCTTATTATAAATACCGAACCCCCAATAAAACCAAATAGACCTTCATTAAACCAAGGTTCAATGAACTGGGACGCGTTTCAAACAAACCTAACCAATCAAATTAATTTAAAAATTCGCCTTAAAATGGATAAAGACATTGATGAAGCTGTTAACAACTTTACAACCTCTAGTTAATCAGCTGCCTGGAGCTCTTGCACACCAAATTCTACCCCCAATCAAAATAAGTTCAAAATTCCTATTCACATAAGACACCTAATTTTACAAAAGAGAAGGGCTCGGGCCACTTTGTAAAAAATCAAATATTCTTTTGATAAAAGAATTTTTAACAAACTGCACAACTTTAAAAAGAAAAGTAGCTAAACAACGTTTCGATGATTTTATCAAATGTACTGCCTTGTTATCAGAAAAAGGCGGTTCACTTTGGAGAGCTACACGAAAAATACTCAAACATAAATCAACCATTTCTCCACTAAAAAAATAAGATGGAAACCGGGCGATAAATGACACTGATAAAGTTGAAAATTCTTTTCTTCTCTAAACTTATAGAAAAACTAATATTAAAACGCATATATCCAATAATCCAAGAAAATAACATAATCCCCAACTCTCAATTTGGATTTCGGGAAAAAAAATCGACTGTTCATCATATGCACAGGCTTACAGACACTATCTCGTGCTCATTGGAAAAAAAAACAATACACCTCCGCTGTGTTTTTAGATATTTCACAAGCATTTGACAAAGTGGCATCTTAGACTTTAATATAAATTAAAGAAAATCTTACCTCCTTCATACTACCTTCTCCTAAATTCCTACCTAAATTAACGTTTTTTTGCCGTAAACTAGGGCACAGAAATTTCTAACATCTCTCCCATTCAAGTTGGTGTATTACAAGGTGCAGTTTTATCTCCCACGCTATACAATACCTATATACACCGCAGATCAACCTATACATCCTAATACGTCAGTTGCTGAATACGCGAATGATAAAGTTATTTACTATCACACACAAACCTCTTGACAGTTTCGACATCATTACAAAATCATCTCGACCTACTATCTTCCTGGTATATTCAATGGTGCGTAAAAATAAATGAACTAAAATCAATTAATACTACCTTTACCCTCAAATTTCAACACCCTCCACCAGTTTCACTAAACACCAAATTAATTCCTAACTCGAATACGATGAAATATTTAGGACTGTATTTTGATAAAAAACTCAACTGGACTAAACTCAGGGGCGTATTTAGACTTACTTCTAGAGGGGAGGCGACTCAAATTTTTTCTTTAATTCAAAATTTTTGGTAATATTTATATCAGGTGAATTCTTAATATTTGTGGTTTTTTTTTTTTTAATCTAATGCCGGGTCCACTTAGATTGGTCTTTTGTGTAGTTTTTCTTAACACCTATCTGTATTTTGAAAGTTTCGCTTGTGTTTTATCTAATTTTTCACAAAGTATGGACTGGGTCTTCAATCAAAAAATATATATATTTTTTATCGTTATGGGACATATAAACGTTATAAGCAATTGAGCGTTTAACGCTATAAATAATTTAAACGTTATTCAATTTAGGCGTTTAAACATTATACAAATTTATTGTTTGTAGGCAATTGCCTCCATCTCCCCCTCAAATACGTCACTGACCAAACTATCCCTTAATCGGAGACTTTATATTCTCCGCAGTATAATGGGTAAAGCTTCAAATTTTAATTTAAAATCCAAAATCAATTTATACAATCTTTTACTCATACCAATATAGAACTACAGGATACAGCTATAACTGTGTGCTATAACTTAGTGAGGTAACTTGTGATTTATTATACGGTATACCTTGATGTAACAATATGGTTCAGCCAATCAGAGATAATTATTTTAGAAGACACGACACGGCACGGTGTAGTGTGAACCCGGCTTAATACTCTATGGTATAGACAGATCTCCAAATTCGTAGTTAAATCTTTGACCACGGTCATGAACATAATACCAAATAATACTACAATCGATATTAGATTTATTATTATTATTAGGTATTGCGTTACCTCGATGAACTGATTATTATTTGTGTAATTGACAATTATGTATTATACATAATAATGTTATATATTATATATGTTTATATATAATATGATACAGAATAAATTATACCAACTCTCAATAATCAGTTTTAAATAATTAAACAAAGTTTCATCAACAATGTAAAGTAGGCACACGTTTTTGCAGGGTGTGCAGTTGCACACTCTGCACACCCCGTGCACACGCCTTGCACGGGATAGCAGAGAAAACCGCCATCGTCTGCACAACAGCTGATATACATAAGGATATACAAAATGTATGTCAGTGGCGCCGAACCCTATTCAGACCTTGGTTCCACATCTTTTGAAAATTTAGGTTGGAGCGTCTTTGGACGAAGTTTGGATGCCAAACCGTAAAAAGTTTTATAATAAAATTATAGGCCAACATTAATATTTTTTGGATATAAACTATTATATCTCCCTCTCTCACAGGTTAGATTAAGCCATTGGGGAGGATATTTGGATATTGCGGTCTTTTTAAACTCTACTAAATGTTTAGGACTTCAGCTCCAATAATGTGGGTACTATTTACCGTCATGATCTGTACCGTGTTGATAATACAAATATGAAACGATGACGTCATACTTACGTTCCGAGCGATATCACAATATCACGAGTTAATACGATACGGCCATTGATTAAATATTTAATCAATGATACAGCAGTATTTTTTAGCTTTTCGTAATCGTATCATTTTTTGAAAACATTCCCAAAGTTGCAGTTTAAAAGTTCGTGCTTTTTTTGAATCAACGGTTTTGCGACATTTTCAAGTAAGGTGAATCCTATTATAAATTTGTATGTTGTGCAGTATTTATACAAACTATAATCGTAGGTAGCGTTTACTTTTTGTAATAAAGACATTTTGTGCCTTCGTATTGAACAAATGTGTTTGAGTCACCACAGCTAATTAGTGTAAACATTTTGATTTGACCAACATTTATATGCAAATTTGCTTGACATGTTGTCATTGGTGGGGAAAAATTTCCTATGTGCAAAAGTTCAGTTTTTCAGTTGAGACAAAAAACTTCCTTATAAACTTATCTTTATTCATTTGATTAGAAAAGAATTCATCAACTATTCATAAAATTAAAATTGTAATTAAATAAATATTTATTTATAATGTATATATTCATAAGAAAGATATAAAGTTTTCTTAAAAAAATGTTGCTTACATTTTTTTAATTTTAAAAGTCAAGAGATTTTTAAGTTTTCTAATTCTTATCACTTATTATGTAGGATATTTTAATAAATTAGAATATTTTTTATATACATAAATCATAACACTATGACAGATTCTAATACTAGCTACAATACATTGTAATCTACAAAATAGTATCAGTATATATAAGTGATGTTTTAAAAAAAATTATTGCAGTTCTACAACTAAAAGATTTTTTTTAGTAATTTTATATTTTATTATTCATAATAAAAATATAGTCTGCAGGAAATTTATTTCATATTAAAGTAAATGTCGTCTGTATTTGTGGATATCCAAATAAATATATTTTCTCAAATTTGCACTTAAGAAATTCCTTGCCATTAACAATAATGTGTAGAATTATAAATATACTCTATAGACTACTATAAATTTATAACTTTCAGTGAAATAACTTAATAACCAAAAATAGGTAGGTAGTAGGTACATATTTAATAAGATAAATTATGATAGTTGTAAACTACATAGTGTTATCCACTAGTCAAATGATAAAGACATATTATTAATATAATTATTTTGTGCTATCTGGTTCACCATACAATAAGAATTATTTTGTAATAATGAATTAGATTAACTTTTACCTTAGCGATTTCCAACCAAAAATAATAGTAATAATAATAAAATACAGAACATTGAAAAATTTAGAAATTTTTTTTTTTTTTTTTTAAAACTTAGGATTGCTGTAACTCAGTCAATCTTTGAGATAGAAAAAAACAAAGTTTTCAAAGTTGCTTAAAAAAATAGTCTTATCGAAGTCTAGTGTTGAAAATAAGTGTTGCCGTTTAAAAAAATGTATGTTTTGTTGCGCATGCGCACAATAAAAGAATTAAAAATTAAAAAATTATCACAACATGTGTATTTTAGTATTCCCTAGCTCTTCGAAAAAACCAAATTCAATCCAAGGTCACTCTAAACTGAAATATTATGTGTTACCATTTCAGTGAAATACACTGTATAGTTATTTTATTATATTCAAAATTTAACAAACAAAATGAGGAAGTTAGACAATGTTTTTAGCTGAAATCTATATTATTATATTAGTTATTCTATTATAATTATTAAATATATTAACTTTTATTATAATTGCAACCGTCATAGTTTAAATGTTTTATTTCACCTTAGACTTAAATCAAGCATTTTATTGTTGCTTACTAATCATTTCAACTTGATAGAATATATTTAATTTATAATGTATTTAATATTGTTAAATACTCTAACAAGTTGATAAATTAATTTCTTAGTATAAAAGCATCAACGCTTAAAATGGCTGCTACACAGTTTGTTAAAGATGCAATTGCTCATGATCCTATTGTGTTATTTACAAAATCAGACTGTGGCTACTGTGAAATGGTTAAAGAGGTAAAAGTTGAAGTTTGACATTATAGCAATGTAATTTGTTTTAATTTATAAATTTTTGATTTAGATTTTTGATAATATGAAAGTCACTTACAAAGTTATTGAATTGGATAATAGAGAAGACATGGATGATATTCAAGATGCTTTGGAAGGAATAACTGGTGCTCGTTCGGTATATATTTTATCCTCCATAGATCAGTTTAGTTCAATTCATAATGATTTATTTAATGTTTAGGTGCCACGTGTATTTGTTGATGGTGTATTTATTGGTGGCGGTTCTGATGTTAGAAAAATGTCTCAAAGTGGCAAGTTGCAAGAGCTTCTTCAAAAATGAACCTATTTATGACTAATCAAATATAGTTTAAATAAATTATTGTAAAGCTGTGTATATTTTATTTAAGAATAATGACATTACAATAGGATATTGCATTTAATTTGCAACTTTTATAAAAATAAATATTTCTTATAAAATAATAAAAAATTAAATATTATTAAATGATTAATACATAAAAAAAATACACAAATAGCATGTATATAAATAAATAAATAAATTAAAACTTAGCCTGGAGTATTATTATATTCGAAAAGTATGACTGATTTTGAATTAAAAATTTACCATCAGATATAAATAAAATTAATAAAATTACAATTGAATATGAAAAAATGAAGGAATACATGAGAAAAATTAGTTGTTTTACATAGAAATAATTTATTTTAATTGGAGAGATTATTTAAAATTAGTTCTTATTAGACATAGACAGAAGTGGAATTGCATATGATTAAAGGCATAATTTTCCGCAGGCCTCATTGTTAAAGGGGCCTCGCAAAAATATTCTGTTCTGTTTAAAAAATTCAAGTAAATAAAATCATGAAATATTGAAATAATACAAAATATACTTATTAATAGCCTTTGGGGACTTATCTTCTTCTGTATATATAAAAAAGTAAGCTGATTGACTGCTATCAACGCACAGCTCAAACCATTGGACGGATCTGGCTGAATTTTGGCATACAGATAGCTATTGTGATGTAGACGTGCGCTAAGAAAGGATTTTTCGAAATTTTGAATTTAAAGAGTTGAAATCGGTTTAATATTTTTTGACCAGGTCGATAACTGCGCTATTGAAAATGAATTATATTAAATAAAACTTAAAAAATTATTAAAAACTATTAATTTTATTTTTGGTAGTAAATGACGGGTATTGCATAAATATTAAACAAAAAGATCCCGCAACAGGTGCCAAAACAAATAAGAATGTTAGTTCAAAAAATTATTATGCATATCGGTTGATGATTAGACGCGATCAGGACTAAGTTATTTTACGATGCATAAGATTTGTCAACAATTCATGGTCGAAACATATATAAAGATAGATAGCGAACGATTTCGATACTTCGATTTCGATTCAATCAAAAAAAGCTGCGTGCAAAAGATTCTCAAGACAATTGTTAGATATTGGAGATGGGAAAGTTACTACAGATGAAACGGGATGTATAAAATTACCGAACGATTTCTGCACAATCATTTATTCGCAAGATGCTCTCATTGACCAGATATGTCCCAGTGTACACAGTCAATACACAAATCATGAGTGGCTGGCAGAAAGAGCAATTTTAGTAGCAAAAAATGTGGAGGTCAACGAATTGAATCTCAAGATACAAAATTTGTTACCAGAAAACTTGGTGTCATACAAATCTAGATACAGTTTGCGATGCTACTGAAGTTGTAAATTATCCAACAGAATTTTTAAACTCATTGGATTTACTAGGCATGCCACCGCATAATTTACAATTGATCATTACAATTTACCATCGATAAAATACCTCCTTCAGAGTCATTTAAAGTTGTAATACATGCAGATAAAAAACCACTAGAAGAACATAGAGGCAGGTATAATGCACCAACGGCAAATGAAGTTGCTTTAGTGTTAGTAGATCAGCAGTTTGATCGAAGAGACATCATCCTCGAAAACCGAAGTAACTCACTTCACCGTATCAGTAACATACGACGCACTGCAGTATCCTTTAATGTTTTGTTGGGGGGATGATGGGTATGCAATCAATATACCACAACGCGATCCAAAAACCAAGTTACCGCTTAAAAAAACTGTCTCTGCATCAAGTTTTTACTCATATAGAATAATGGTCAGAGAAGGGGAAGACAACTATTTAGTTAATTATCGTTCTCTTTTCAGTCAATATTTGGTAGATGAATACGCAAAAATTGAAACTGAAAGACTAAATTACATCAAAAACGACCAGGCCAAATTGCGTGCAGATAGTTATATTCATTTAAAAGATGCGATTGGATGACGAGACATAGAAGCTAATCAGTTAGGCCAAATGGTTATACTCCCGTCAACTTTTACTGGTGGGCCAAGGTACACGCACGAAAGAATACAAGATGCTATGACCTATGTTAGACATTACGGTCGTCCTGACCTTTTTATTACTTTTACATGTAATCCTCGCTGGGACGAGATAAAAGAGCTCTTACTTCCCGGTCAAAGATCATATGATCGACATGATATAATTGCAAGAGTGTTTCGGTTAAAAGTCAAAAAGACCATGAACTTATTGACAAAAGGTAAAATATTCGGAGAAGTGAGATGCTATAAGTATTCAACAGAATACCAAACTGTAGAGAGGTTCAGGTAGTTGTAAGCTATAACTTATCGAATAGGTTATGATAATAATCATTATCTTAAAAACTAAATTAATATGTATAAAATATTTTTCAAAAATCTTAATTAATTTAAATTTCAATAGATTTAACAAAATTTAATCTTGGCAGGTTACATACATTTATATACTTAAACCCGGCAACAACGGGTAATTCAGCTAGTAGCTCTAGAAAATACATAAATATGCATAATAATATGCATTTATATACATTAAAAAAAAAAAATGACCATATAGTACACAAAATTAAATGAGTCCATCGTAGGGGCGTATTTTAGGGGGGGGGAGAAATAGCCCCTTCCCCTGAATCCATATTTAATGAATCGATTATATGTGAGATATACATTTCAATTTTTTTTAATGTGGATCATTTTATAATGAAATCAAATTACACGTAGCTGTGAATATTGAATTGGGCTTTTTGTCGAGTCCATACTTAGTGAAAAATTAAATAAAACAAGCGTAAATTTCAAAACACAGACAGGTGTTATAAAAAAACTACACAAAAGTCGATTCTAAGTGGATCCCGCATTAGATTTAAAAAAAAAAAAAAAACTATAATTATTGAGGATTCACCTGATTTAAATATTACTAAACATTTTACTTGTATATTTTGAGCCTGAATTAAAGAAAAAATTTGAGTCCCCCCCCCTAGAAGTAAGTCTAAATACGCCACTGGTCCACCGGATGTAAATTTATCTTTAAACTCCGAAACAAAGCTTTGTAGTCGGCTACTCATAGATTGTTATACTTTTGGCCTTACACAATGTTACAAAATATATTTGTACGACGTTTTATGTATGAATCGACGTTGCATGATTACGAGACGCAAGAACAATGACGGATAATAATCAACTGAACTGAACATTAAACAAATAATCTATAATTCTATATCGACATCCGGTTGATATCCAGCGGGTTAGATCGATAGATTAGATAGTTTAGAACGGTTAATACGGGTTTATAGCAGTGTTTCCCAACTTCTTTTACCTGTGGAACCTTTGCAGGAGCTTAAACGTTTAGTATATGTTATATAGTTTTTTAATTTGAAATTTGAAAAATTTGTCAAAATATGCAAAATAAGCATAACAATTTTAAAACATGCATTCTCCTGCAAAATCTATCAAATATGCAAAAATATGCACATTCAAATTTTAGATTTGATATCATGACACTGAGAAACAAATTTATTTCGGACTCTGCTATATTTAACAGTAATTAAAAAAAAGTATGCAAAAGCTAGAAGTCTCTAAGCTTATTTATTAATGATTACTAAACGGTATGAACTCTAAACGTGTATACAGATTATTTAATTTCAACACAATAGTATTTAGATTACTATTAATAAATGTGAAAAATACATACGAATATAATATCAATATATCCTATCGCAGTCATAGATGCACGCAGCGGCAAACACTGTGGAACTCGAAGTGTAGACTATAGCTTGTATACTATAAATAAATGATAAAATACTGCAGAATTCCATATACTATCAAACTTAGTTTTGTTTTTCATTAAAATAGATCATAATTTATTTTTTCCATTACATTCCAATATTTGTAATGATTTTAGAATACATTCGTTAGTCGTATGACTGGGTGTTTAATCTGTGTTCAGTGATAAAAATAACGTTCAAGTTACTTCGGTAAGTAATTTTACAATTATTTTACATTCAAAAACAACATTAAATTTTGATTCGTATACAATCATTGTTGGTGTGAATACTAGAAATACTAAAACTAGTCATAGGATAAAATTCCGTAATTCACTAGAAAACGGTTTTGAGAAAAACTGGCTTATATTTTGCATTTCTAAAAATTATAACATTTCATAAGCTTTCCTTTAAGTGTAATCAATATTTTTTCTAGGTCATTTTTGACAAGGAATACAACAGTGGCGCCGAAGTCCATGTTTATGTATGGCAGCTGCCATATATATAAACATTTAAGGGGGGGGTGGGTCCAGAGGAAAATAAAATGATGACAATTAATAGAAATAGGATCACAAATTATTAAGTAGTATTGCCCACTTCGAGTATTTGGTATTACATATACATTATTTCGTTGATCAATTAACACCAAATAGTTCATAATAATACGATCATTACTGATTAGTAAGAACAGTAACAACTAATGGTGCATTTTGGATAGAACAAAAATAAAAATAAAAACCATCAACCAAAATAGACATTCGCCGACTGGCGACCACCCACTCCACTAACATACGTATATTACATTATTAGCGTCTATTATGTTATCAAAAATGCAACATTTAGTCCATTATAGTGTTTATAAATAGCTAAAAATTCCTATAAATTATGATACACTATCGTTGAAAATCAACTGTACCTTCAGTTTAGTGTAATAACTAATAAGCCAGCTATAATTCAAAAAGACTGTGACATATATTTATATTATTTAATTGGTTTTATTATTTAACTTTTAAGAATTTTTAATTTTTTAATTGTCTAAGAATATTAAGTACAAATCAACCTTATAAAGTAATTTATTTAATACCAAAAACTATGAGTTCTGTTTGTAAATGTGATTGCGGGAAATTAAGTTCATCAATGAACGATAAAAATTGGAATAGACATATTAACTCATGTAAAGTATGAACATTTAAAAGAAACTCGCATGATATAAAATCGTTTTTTTCTGGAAACAAGAATAAAAAAAGCAAATTGATTCACCAAATTACTGCTGTAAAAAATAGTAAGTACCTACATAATTTATTTAAATGTTTTATTTTGTTTTAAAATAAAAATACAGATATATTATAAATATGTATTATTTTAAATAATTAATACTGATCTTAATTATAATATTTAATATGATTAGTTTTTACTTATAAGTTCTGTACTACCAACTTATTGTACTATAACCTACCTATGTGGCTATGTTCTATTAGTTATTACCAGGGTTAGGATATGTATGCAACAGCATGATTTCTTATGCGACTTCTGAATATTGATTTTGTCAATAATGTCCACGAATCACCTCATGATGAGATAAATGGTGGTGTTTTTATTTTGCATGTTTTTGCATATTTTAGATAAAATGGATATTATTGCATATATTGAATAAAATTAATATTATTGCATATTTCAATTATATGAATGCAAAAAATGAATGTATTATAGTATATTTCGTATTTAATTCTAGCCCCGCTGATAAAAGTGTTATGTGCACCACAGCATATTATAGTATATTATTATTATACTTATTATTATTATTATTATTGTTAAGTATGTATATGTTAATATGTGGGGACAAATGCTGACATTCGTGTAACAACCAAGCAATTGTAAAATCGTTCTTTCTATATTATAATTTTCAGCGACTCAATAAAATAAATACTTTTAATAAAATTGTTGAATTGAGAATTTCCTCGTGGTGTTTTTTTTCTAAAGTGCGAACTTAAAAAACGTTACTGTAATGCCAACGGACCCTACCGAGTTTACCCGATCTGGCATACAACAAAAGTATAAAACTTGATTTTTTTTATCAAACATAAATTTTATTTTGAATTATTTTATTTTATTTCTCTATTATATTATATTAAGACAAACAACCAACCACTGATGTAATTCAATAAATATTTTTTTTTATTTTTATTACTATATTTTTGTATTTATCTTATAAAAATTTAAATCTACATTTTTGCATATTTTGGTAAATAAAATGCATATTTTACAATTTTTTTTATTTCATACAAATCCTAGTCCTGATAATTACATTAATTTATCCCACTACTGTTAATTTGGAGTATAGAAAAGTAAAAAAAATGCTTATATGTGTAAAAAAAAATATATTAGTTAAAAAAGATTTTTCTGATGATTGATTTTATATATGATTTTATTTTATGTACTTACATTTTTGTACCTACTTATACATTAACAAATGATAATTTGTACATATTACATGCTCACATAGTTTTTTGATAATCAATTACCTTATTGAATATACAACTAGTCTTGAGATAAACTCATGATTGCAAAATAAAGGTATGTGCCTATCCATATTAAACAACTTTTTTTTAAGTATTTATATACTTAATTGTGAATATGTACCTATATAACTCATAATCGTTTGATGATTAATATCCTTATTGAATATACAACTAGAACTAGCTTTAATTTAATACATATTTTTAGCTATTTTTGATGTGAACAATGATTTAAATGAAGACCAAAGTACTCCAGTTAATAAAGAATCATTGGTTGAATGTGAAATTCAAAAAGATACTGAGATAAGCTCATGTTTGCAAAATAAAGGTATGTACTTAAATTATTTGTCATTTTTTATGTACCTATTTATATATTTTGAATATTTAGTTTTTTTGTACCTTTGCCTATAATGATAAAAATAATAATATAAATAATAATCTATAAGATAAAGTAATAGTGATGTACGAACAGCGAAATAACATGTTTTTTCCATTTTTTTAAAAGCATAACAAATATTATGTAGGGGGTACCTAACATATCTATTTAGCTAAAAGAAAAAACATAGGTATAATAATTTATAATAATAAGATAAAAATACAATTCAATTAAAACTAATAATTAATTTAGTAAGTATTATTTAAATAACACTAAAAAAAAAAATGTTTATCAGAAGTAGTAGGTATCTATGGAAACAAATCAAAATGTAATACATTGTAACCTGCAGACATTAAAATTTTAGCAGGGCTATGTGACAAATATTTAGTTTTAAAATTTGACAGATAAAATGTAGGTTTATTTCTGGAGTTGATTGTATTTACCTTAAATTTTAATTCTTCAAGAAGTTCTACACAATAAGTCATCTTATGCAATAATTTGATTAAGAATCTTAAATTTAATGCTATTTTATGTTTTTTAAAGAATCAATTTTAAATAAATTACCAATTGTATTATATCCTAATTCCTGACTGAGGGGTTCTTTTCATATTACAATTATATGACAGATATCATAAAAAATTATTTTGAATTAAGGAAAGGCATGTATATTGTCTAATATTGTCAGTGTTCCATAACCTAACCATATTAATGTAGCATATTTTATTTGAGATCTAACTAATGAGAAATATAGTTTTTGATGCTGAGCTATCGTAGAAACATATACATATGGGTTTTAAAAGACCTAATTTCATAAATGACTTATTGCAAACATAATCGACATGTTTATTATCAGTTTTATAATAGGTTAATCATTATAATATGTGTATTGTGTTCTTAATATTGATACTTAATTTTATTTGATAGTTCATTAGAATAAAAAAGTTCTAAATAAAATTTATATGTTACCATGAGTCTATTTACTTAGCATAATTTTTGAACTGTCAACTTTTATTTTAGATGATATGGATATGGATATAATTAAAAATGATCCAGCAATTTTTGCTAAAATGTCTATTTTGTCACCGGAAATTAAAGATTACATCTTAAAATTTGGTCCTTGTCAACCGTTACAAGATGATTTACCTAATAAAATATTTCCTTATGAAATTAACAATGAAAAGATAAAAAGAAGTTTTAATGATAAACATTATTACAGAATTTTGTCTGATAAATCAAAATGCCATCGTGATTGGTTGTCTTATTCATTAAGCAGAAATAAAATATTTTGTATTCATTGCATGCTTTTTGGAACCAATTTGCATAGTAATTTAGAAAAATCTTGGACCAAAGAAGGGTTTAATAAATGAAAAAATTGTTCATTTGCTATTCAATGACATGAATTAACTCCAGATCATGTAACATCATCTTTAAAATGTAAATTACGTCAAAACAATGTGCCAATTTTGCCTTCAATTGAAAATAATAGAAAAACTCAGATAGCAATGAATAGACAAGTTTTATTAGAGCTTATAGACATTGTAATATACATGGGACGTCATAACCTGGCATTTCGTGGGCATTATGAGGATTGGTCTTCAAATTCTCGAGGTAATTTTAAGGACTTGGTTATGTTAATGTCTAAAAATTCCGGACCATTAGCGGAACACATAAACTGTATTCAACAAAATGGAAAACGTGAAACATCTTTTATTTCATGGCAAAGACAAAATCAGTTGATTGAAGCTATTGCCGAAGATATTTCATTTCAAATACGATCATTTATTAAAACTGTAAGAATGTTTAGCATATCGATTGATACTACATTTGATGCATCTCGTAATGAACAAATATCATTTATTATACGGTAAATAAATACAATTATTTTAACTAATATGTTTTGTTATGTTATATTAATATATTTTTTAGATATGCTGATGAAGTGACTGGTGAGGTTCATGAAAGACTATTAGCAGTAAAGGAATCACCAATTACATCTGGAAAAAAATTATATGACATTTTTGTAAATGTAATGGAAGCTGAAAATTTGAATTGGAAAGAAGAGCTGGTTGGTCAGTCATATGATGGAGCTAGTAACATGCGTGGTAACTATAATGGCCTCCAAGCTCATATTAAAGAAGAAAGCCCACAAGCATTATTTGTGTGGTGTCACTCCCATCGTTTGGCTTTGGTAGTAAAACAAGCAGTATCATGCAACTTCAACGCAGTTGATTTATTTGGCAATTTAGAAACTCTCTATGTTTTTC
>NW_020273616.1:0-38364 GCF_003268045.1 Sipha flava | reverse complement strand
TGTTGTGGTGGGGGTGGGTGGGTGGTGGTCGGAGGTCAATGCCATACATGTAATTTTGTACTTCGGCGCCACTGGAATACAATAAAATTAAAATAAACATTGATAAATTGTTATTTAATAATATATCTTGCTCTTTACGTCGATAAGCATTGATACAGCTAAGATAGATTGTTTATAACTTCATAAGCAAAAGCAATAATATGTGGTAATTTTCTTTTATTAGTACGTACATATAAATTATTAATTATTTGATTGTATTAAATAATTATATTTTATTTAAATTCATTTCGTATTAAAATAAATAATAATTACATTAAATTTAAATAGGTATATTATTTACAATTATATGAAAAAGTAAATTTAAATTAATAAAAAATTAATAGTTTCTTAAATAAAATATAATATATTGTTCATGATATTGGTTGTTATTACTTGGCAAGGAAGGCACTACTTGAAGATTTGCATCGTAAACGAATATTTCATTTTCGTCATTCATTTTTAGTTAGTAAACTGCGCTTAATCAAATAAAATTGGCAAATTTATTCGTACTTATCTGTTCCACATATTTATAGATAATATTTTAGAAATAATGGTTTAATTTAAATTTAATACAATCTTATGATATTAAACAAGAATGACGTACCTATGTGATACTGTTCAAATTTCTTATTTTACTTAATATAACTTAAGAACGCCGGGCATTATTATTTTGATTGTAGACTAAGCTAAAATGCTATATCTTGAGCAATACTTACGGCTGCTTTGTATGGCATAGTTTTACAGATATAATTGGGCCTCCAAAAAAATTGTATCCACGGGCCTCAATGATCATAGTTCCGCTACTGGACAAGATACATTAAGGAATATATTTTGATTATTTTGGTATTTATTATTAAAAATGTAGGTATATGAGATATTATTTTTAAAATAGGTTCGTGAATTTGAAATTAAATTGGAATTATTTTTCTGCTTCATTGTGTGTGTTTAACACTTAGAGAATTTCATTAATGTAAATGTTATTTTGGTGTTGCGAACCAGGTGATAACTTGTAGAATAACTTGTACAACATTGATGATAAAGATGTAACCAGGGGGGCGGATTTAAGGCACTGCGAACTACGCGGCCGCGTAGGGTGACAAAATGTTGAATATTAGTTTTGTTTTTATGTTATAAAATTACAAATTTTTTAAAATTTATTTTACCATTACAAATTTTGAATGACGTATGAGGATTTTGTATTTGTTTGTTTTTAACAAAGTATTATATTCATTTTTTCCCAGGAACTCGTTGATGAGGATGACGACGACGGTTGTACTTTATTATAGCTTATCTTATTATTTATAGAATATAGTACTACAATTCATTCCCAAATTATTAACACGTATTAAATGGGAATATTTAGGTTTCTGTATATATACATGGTCGAGTACCGCTTTCTTTTTTTTTTTACTTAACTCGCGACACTACCGTGTCGCTGGATTTAGGTTTTCTTTAACGGTTGATTCTAAATCGATCGTCTGGTCCTGATAACTGAGATAAAATCGATATCATTGTCTGTATTCAATGTTTATTATAGGTATGCCTATTGCATTCAGGGCTCGCCGATCATTTAACACAAGCACCTTTTTGTGTAAAACTAATAGTTATTAGTTAATATTTGGTTGTTGCCCGTTGGTGTCTCACTATTTTACTTACTATTCGTTTATATTTGACATTTGTATTCCATTATATTTGTTTTCTTTTAATTTGACATCATTCTAAGACGTCTAAACATTCCATTATGGTAAGATATTTTTAAAATTTAATTTTTAGTATACGTAAGTGATTTGACAGAAAATATTCTAATATCTAATATTTATGTTCCTATATTAGTTCTTAGTTCCTTAATTATTATTATTATAGGCAAATTATCTAACAAATAATAATAATTAAAGATAGTGGGTAATGAAAGTGGGTGGATGATTCTAATATACACTCCTACATGTAATAAAGGACTCCGAGCAATGAACTCGTAAGTTGTAATGGTCATATTCTGACCATGTTCGAAGAATCTTCGGTAAGTGATGTGTGAGTGTTCCTAGCCTGAAAATGAATCCAAATGCATCTTGTCTTCTTATCCCTCGGTATATATGTTGGTGCTCTACTTTGTAGGTCATCGTTTCATGGCATGGGATTATCCTGCACATCTATGTATCTTCTGTTGTCGTCACTTTTACATTTTAAAATTAAAAATTTGTATTCCTTCAAGGGTAATATCCCAAATGTTTGACAATATAATTTAGCTTGTTACATTAAAAATAATTTATTATTGATTGAAAGGACCAGCTCATCAGGTGCTTATTAATAATGCAAATATTCATAATAACAAATGTTTTTGCATTGTACATTGCAAAAACATATTTAAGTATAAGGCTATTTCCTTGTACAAGCATGACACTTTTTCATGTACTATAATAATTATAGTTCAATTATAGATTGAATTATTAATAAAGGTCTTGTAACATTGGATATTAAATATTTCCAAGTCAGTATTGATATAAAATTTTATATTATGATTATTTTCTTAAACATGTTTAGTAAAATTTGAATTTGGTACAGTCTTTTTTTATTTAATTATAAAAATGTGTTCTTTATATCTTTCAAAGTTTCTATTTGACTTGTCTATATAAAATGTATTACGGTTACGTTATATATATCAGGCCTTATTATTTGTACAATTTCGGACTGCATACTTGATTTTATTGCTTTAAATGAAAATTTAGTCTTGCTACTGTCTTAGAAAAAGGAAAATATTACATACATAATATATATATATATATATATATGCATTAAATTTTAAGAAATTCAATAATACTTATATTTCCTAGTAGTTAGCTTATTATTTAATTTTTTTTATTTGTAGATCGTAGTGCACACTTGTACATTAGTGGTGCACATTGTGTGTCAAGGTGCACATAAAAATAGGGCCTCATATATATATAAGAGCAATTTCAAAATATAATGATTCTTTGTAAAGTTTTTAATTCTATTATTTATTTGTTTGATTAAATTATTATAAGTTATAAAAACAAATTTCACATTATTAGTATTATTAATTAGAATTTTATAAATTAAAATTAATAAAATAATACTCCAGGATAAAATGATATTTATTTATATATCTATAGTTTATTTTTTTACTTATAAAAATTCAGCTTTAAATATAAAAATAATATAAACAAAAAAATAAAATAATTTTTTTAACAAGTAAATAAATTTTATAACAAACAAATTTAATCAGGATTGTAATTTTCATCAAATTCCAAAAATCCACCGGGAAGATTACAAATCAAAGATATCAAAGATTCTGCATCTAAATTTTCAGTACTGTCTATCTTTCCACCAAAGGCCATCATTTCTACATTTTCAATAGTATTATTTGAAATTTTTAAAAGTTCATTTGGTTCAGTCATTAAATCACTAAAATTTTTAACTTTAATTTGCTCCCCATTTGAGGTTTCTGGAGGTAGAATATAGTTGTAAGTCTGCAAACCTGTATCAGTAGCACTGTTGTTTCTCTCACTGCCAGCACCATTCAAAATAGCTTGTTGATTATCACCAGACGTTGGTCCAATATTGTCCAAAAACATTTTAATATTTTTTATGTCATTTTTAATTTGCGTGATATCATCGTGTGCAGTTGCTCTATCAATATTACTCTGAAGTATTAATTTTTTCCCAGATGACTTTCCTTGAATTAAAACGTTGATTGGCAGCATATATTTATAAATAGTTGTTGTAATACCTTGTCCTTCAGCCACATTCAATAAAGCTTGTTGATTATCATCAGGCATCACGGTTTTATCTATAGTGTTTTTTGTTCCTTGTCTGTTAGCCAACTTCCAAATAGCTTTTTGATTATCACCAGATGTCGGTCCAGTATTGTTGAACACCATTTTAAAATTTTTTACGTTATTTTTAAGTTGTATAATTTCATCATGTGCTTTATCATTTTTATTTTGATATATTAATTTTTGTTCAGATGAGTTTCCTTGAATTAAAACGTGTGGGTGCCTATCTGTATCCATAGTTCTTTTGATTCCTTGACTGCCAACCATATTTAATCTAGCTTGTTGATTATTACCAGAATTCATGGTGTTATTTGGTTTAATTATCTCAAAATTATTAATTTGAACTATTTTTTTTTTTCCCAGATGACTTTCCTTGAATTAAAACGTTGATTGGCAGCATACATTTATAAATAGTTGTTGTAATACCTTGTCCTTCAGCCACATTCAATAAAGCTTGTTGATAATCATCAGGCATCACGGTTTTATCTATAATGGTTTCTGTTCCTTGTCTGTCAGCCAACTTCCAAATAGCTTGTTGATTACCAGTAGATCTAGTTATTTTTTGCTTGTTATCCATTGACAATTTTTCTGCCTAAAAAATTAGATTTACAAAAATGCTATCTGCTTTTTTTTAATATTTTAGAAACATTTTTTTATACAAACCATATTTGCAAGTGCTTTTTTTTTGTATTATGAGCAATTTCAATGTGTTGTATATATAAATTTATACTTTTATAAATTGAAGAGCAATATTCACATTGAAATGGTTTGATTTTCTGTAGCAGCAAAGCCCAAGAGAGCATGTAAAATAAGGTAAATGATTAAAATAATAAATTGCATTTAAGTTATTCTAGATTTAAATAATAAATCTAACCAATAAAGATTAAATATTAAAATTTTAAAAAATATTTAAATAATTAAAAATTAAAATTCTCTTATTAGTAATTTAATGACCATTTTAAATTTAATTGTGTTGGTTGTGTTATTAGGTTAATTCAAATGAAAACAGGTAGGAAAACCTACTCTGAGCAAACTTACAAAATTCCCATTTTCTAAGTGTGCGTCAAACAATGATCCATAATTCCATTGACAATCGAAAAAGAATTGGGTAATTTGTACATTCTTTGTATATCTAGTCATAAATGTATATATTTATAATTTGTTAATTACCTAAGTGTTAATATTTTAGAATTTTTTTCTTTATTACTGACTAGTAGTAATGTATATTTATTATTTATATTTGAACATTTTTTTATTGCCTTATAGTATGAATATAATTTAGTGTCATCAAATTATCAGCCATAAATCAAATTATAATTCATAAAAATTAGATGTTCTAAGCTTATGTTTAGAAATCTTAATTTAATAATTTAATACTAAAATACATCTTTTATTTAAATTTTTATCTAAAGTAGTCTCATCAAGGTGCTTACTATAAAAAAAATCAAGATTTAGATTGACAAAATCCTGCTATTACTGAAGAATTATAGAATTCATATTAGTAAATATATTAAATACTATGGTGTATATGAACATTTTCTGAGAATGTATAAGGAATAAAAGAATTAAAAGAAATACCTAAGTTAAGTTTACAGTATACAGTATATTATATACAAGCCTTTATGTTGTAGTCTTGAAATTTTGGATTAATTATTAACAGAACAATCTCTAACTATCAAAGTCCACGGAACTAGTTTAATAACAATTTAAATTATAAATAAATACATCATTTAGAGAATTAGATACCATTAAGCAGTCTTTATCTAATAGGAAATATTTCAGAATAAAAAAATCAAAATTGTGTTATATAAATAAATATTATCTTAATGTTACACTCTTAAAACCTATGACTGAATATTTCTTAAAGAATTTATAATGTAAAATTTCATAATCTATTCGAAATTAAGAATTGAACTTTATATAAGAAATATTTTTCTTCATTAAACTATAATGTAGACCAACGGTTCTCAAACTTTTTTTTTTTCTCGTACCATATGAATATATTATCAATCAATCACGTACCATTAATGATTAAAAATAGAACTATACAAACTTCACATAGTTAAATATTTTTATTTTAAATAAAAAGGCAGTAAAATATTAAAATAAAATTAGTATTTATTTATTATTACAACTTTATTAGTGTTTTTATATTAATATATGAGTTAAATAATGAATTTTTAATTTCTGTTTTACCACTATGTGGCCTTACACGTATCATAGCTTGAAAACCGCTGATGTAGACCTAAAAACTACAATTTCGTTCAAGTTATAATGTTCATTAGATGAATTACATCATATTTTAAGTAATTAAAATGATAATAACATCTACAAACTATACTTTTAAAAAGAACATCAGCACATATTCACCCAAATTTAAGAATCAAATAGATTACAGCACAATGCTAATTTAAAATTGCCAGATAACTATTCAAAAAATTAGAATATTTATCTAATCAGTTTTGGTGCCTATATGTATTGTATCTTAAATTACTAAGTAAGAAAAAAAAATATAAGGTACAACATACTTGTACTAAAAATTGGGAGTTCCCAGAAAAATTTTCTGCTTACAGGACTGAATGAATGTATATTGAGTCTAGGATAATATTATAAGCATAAACTAATAATAAAGTTCAGCAATAAGTAACGATATAAACCAATTGAAGACAGATATTAAATATTATTATTAGAATAAATATTTTTTATTAAGTTTATTTTCTAATCTTATTAATAGGGCCTGTATCATTTACATGTTAATTTTGAGAAGTTCTATAGATACCTAAGTATGTTATAAATATTTCAATTTTTTAATTTAAAATAAACATTTTATTCCATATATAATATGCATGAAAATAAATAATAATTAATTTGAAGAAATATTTTTTTTATTCTTTTTTTTTTTTAGAGCTCATCAGTAAATTTCTGTTTTTACGTAACTACTTGTCAAAGCAATGTATGATATTTGTTAATCATTAGTCGTTTTGGAAATTCTATTAATAACGAGGTACCTATGAGGGAAAACTTAAGTTTTATATTATTATCGACAAATATTTCTTTACATAAAATTTCTAAGCCTATTATTTCATAACTTTGTAGAAATTTAAACCGAAAAATGTTTTATTGCAAATATGTAAAAGAAACACGAAAACAAACATAATATGAATATAATTAAGTATTTTATAGTAGTTTTTCCAAGAAAAAAATCAGTTGGTAAATAATTTATAATTATATAATTGTGTAAAGAAATTATGCAACCAAAACGATTAATGCAAAATGCTTACTTTGTGGTTTGTACCATTTATTGTACCAATCGAATGTCCAATATCCAACGAACGAAAAAATATTACTCAAGTAGGTACCGTGACAAAAGGGTAATATAGAGCAGTAAAATGGCGTTATACTGTCGCCGAAGGGGGTGGCAACCGGTTTTTTCAATATCCGATAGAATAATGGCATACAAAACCGGTATGTAGTTATAGACTTCTCAACAAGTATGATCGCACAGGTGTTACCAAATACCAATATAAAAATAGACAAAATACAGCGCATTATTGCCGTATTTGCGCCTAAGTTAACTAACCTGGTCCCTTTCTGCAGGTAGAGGTTATGGGTCCTGTTGCCCAGAGCGGTAAATTTTTAAAAATGCAGAAGGGTGGTAAATTTTTAAAAGTATTGAGGGAAGATAAATATTTATTTTATAGGTTACAAATTAGACTATAGATCAGTGCTTCCTATACTTTTTATGAAAGTAACCCCATAGTTTAAAATTAAACTATTCACGACTATAAAAAAATAGTAGTAAAAAATTGTGAGCCAAGTAATCGAAATCATCATTTTTAACCAATAACAATCATTGTCCGATTTTTTTTCTTACATTCGAACATTCAACTCATTTAACGGTCCAAAAATATCACTTAAAAAAGCCAACTTTGCTATTCACACATCTATGATTTAAGATATCCTTAAAACCAAATTTAAAAAATTTGTCATTCGTGGAAATTCGTGCAGAAAGTTATTTTTCAATAATAAAAAGAGTAAAAAGAATTATTTACGGTCTACAATGGCACAAGACCGTTGATCATTTTTAGCGGTATTATCAAGTGAGCTGAAATAACCATTTGATTAGACTTTGAAAAAATAATCAATGATATTAATACTTCTGAATCAAGAAAAAAGTATTAATTTTTTTAGTATTTAATAAAAAAATGGTTCACTCAAATTAAAAAAAGTAAAAAAAAATACAAGTTTATATAATAATAAAAAATATTCTATTTATATTTTATTTTTTACTGGAAGACCTATTAAATATCACTTTAAAGAACTGTTAAACCTTTAGACTAAATAAATGCAATATTAAATAAATCAAATTGTGATATTTCTTTTGAGTATCTTCTACTTTTTGGATTTTGAATTTATATTTGCTTGACATATTATAAAACTATAAGTTGACTGACTGAGAAAAAAATGTTCATAAAATTGTTAAAATAGTTTTTTTTGCCAGTGGTATTAATATTTGACGGTATTTAGTCTTTTTACAGTGTAATACATTTTACGTTTTTTTCCATCTGCTGAAATTTATTTTGCAAATTCTTTTCATTTTTTTTTTTCAATTACTTCCAGAGATATATAGTTACAAAGAATCTAATTTTTAATTGTTTATAAATAGATATTAAATATTTTTATATTAATATGACAATTGTACAGAACAACCAGAAGTAAAATGACCAGTTGTTAACTTATTACCTATATTTTTAAGATGTTGGTCAATTTCTAAAATGGGGCTTATAGTTTTCGTTCTAGGATCTAGTTCTAGGATTTTTCGTATAGACCTGTTAACTAAATACAAGTATATACAAATAATACGGAAGTGGGTTTATGGTTTTTCTATAGTGATGGACAAAACAACTTAAATGCCATGCTGCCAACTTAGAAATAGTAAAATCTTAACAGACCACATGACCTGAACCAAAAATGTATATTTACTTAATTTCCATTTAATTAAAAATGCAAAAACACATAACTTAGTGTCTGCAAAGACGATAACACAAATAGCAATGAACGAGTGCAAATGGTTTCTCGTAACCATCCGTAGATATTCGGCCGAACAAGCTGAACACCTCGAATAGCCACCCACCCTGTGTCTGTTTTACGACAAAATATTAACCAAAACCCGTTGCTGGAACAGGTGCGAACAGGAAAATTCTAAAAATTGTTGTATGGTTAACATCGTGCAACTATCGCACCGTTTTTATTGTACCACAAAACATGTGCGACTGGGGCATTATCGTACATCAGGAGCGTCTAAAAACTAGGGATGGACACTATCGAACTATTCGATAAATTTTCAAATACTCGATAGTTCCATGTTATTCGAAACTATTCGAAATATTTGATAGTTTTCAATTATTCGATAGTTTGGATCGATGTATCTCCTTGTTCTTCCGTTTCCTTTTTCCATTCGGGTCGTCCGTTTCTTTAGTCCGAGTTTTTGTTGGTGGTTTCTTAACAACAATTTTTTTACGATGTTGGGTTGTTAGCCCTACGATCAACTTTCCATTCCTTGAAGAGGAGGAGCTCGGGGTCCCGGGTTTGCTAAACCTGTAACACAATGACTGTGTTTCCCCTGGGGAAATTCCATAGTGTCTATCGCTACTTAAAACGTTATTGAATTGTGGTAATACTACGCATGTGTGAGCTGTTATCATTAATATTGTGTTGAACCATCACCATATAATTCCCGCTCGGAGGTGGTAACATTGTTGTTGGGCAGTTGGTTACCATGGTTGTCGACGACGCGAACAACCGCCACGACAGGGCGGCTGTCACCCGTCTCTCTCCGTCTGTATCGCGACCCGTAAACACGTGCCACGAACGACTTCGAACCATATTTTTTCGCAACCTCGTGACTACTGTCATCATCCGCACTTGCGGTTTTCTGTATATATGTTTTTTTTAGGTTGTTTTTATTGCATTCACACATAATAAACGTCTTTTTTATATAATTAATATCGTTGTTTATCTCCCTGCGGTAGTACACCGATATTCCTTTCCTCTGTTGGAGGTGGTCGTGTTACCCACTAACACGAGAACTCCACAATATGTTGGTGTACCTGCAGTGTGTGATAGCACGGCAATCAAAACACGTGCTTTTTTTTTACACATGTTCCAGATTTCAGAACAAAAGAGAAAAGTACAGAAAGTGAAAGAAGTATGAACTACGAACAGGAATTTACATGTCCTACTCAAATTTTTAATAACACTTAATACATAAGTTAGGCAAAAATAAGGTTTGCCGCCCATTACATACAAATACTACATTAAATATTTTTTTTACCCTAGCAATACTAAACTAGACTTAATTATGAGTTTGATATATTTATTTATGTAAAGTTAACAATTAATTAGATTTGTAGACAAGCAAACCACTATTAATTTAAATAAAACAAAACAATGTACTGAGTCTTATTTTTTATTATAGTTTTATTTATATTTATTTATATTAATTTTATAATAGTAGGTACTAAAATTAACGTTAATTGACGTCCTAGGCGTGGGCTTATGTCGCCTAATCCTTGAGCCGGAACTGAGAACTTATTTAATTATACTTAGTAATTAGAATACTTGTCTATGTATTTAATTTTTCGGTATATTTCTACTTTACGGGACACTTTATTTTTTGGACTTATGTAGTTAAATACGCTGAAAATGATGGTGAAGTTAGAATTTGGCGCTCGGACATAAGTATGAAGTTATTGCACTTCAAAGTTACTATATATTACATTAAGTAACTTAGAACATACATTGTATTCAGTTGCGATGCTGTAGTCCAGTGGCAATATAACTATTTCTGGTCAGTATATGCACAAGTTCAAATCCAATCGTGAAAACTTTTTTGAATTTTTTTTTTAATGTACATTATTATAAAAATAATATTATATTTACTCGCGCAGCGAGGTTTTAGGTTCACATACAAATCATAATCCCATCCGCAACATTATCAAGGTTTGTACAAAAACTAGGTTAGGCTTAGACTATAATTCCTCTTGGGGCGAAGCCCCATCCCCCCGAAAAGTGCCACATAGTGGCACTTGAGTTTGTGAGTGGAGCTGGCAGGCGTAATGAGCGAAGTCCTAAAATTTTTAAAATTACAGTTCCAACTTTTCGAAAAAAAATGCAAACAATTTTCATTAAGGTAACAGATCAAAACCAGATACAAAATTATCGTTAAAAAAAAAAAAGTGTATAAATTTATTTACCTGTACGGGGGATCGAATTCGGTTCCGTAGATAAATAATCAATGCTGCTACCATTACCAATATTACTATTGAGCAACACTTTAAAATGTTCGTAGATGCCTAAGGAGTATTTAATAGTTTTAGTGTAAAGTTATAAACTAACTATAACTTCAAAACTAAGTTCTTGCGCCAAATTCCAATTTCACCATTATTTTTTTCACCCAAAATAGGACTAAGTCCCTCAAAAAAATTGCCAAATTTTTGGGTAAACTAAAAATGTTCCAATTTTTCCATTTTGTTCTTAATTTTTAGTTGAGTAATGTTATTTCGTATAATGCTAAAATTAATTATAATAATAATTCATATTTAAAAATACAGAATTTGTCATATAAAAAATTACAATACGAAAAAAAAAAGTTATGTTATGATGTTTATTCTTGTACTCTCAAATGTGCATTATTTTAATGTGATATAGATATTGGAAGAGTAAGAACAGAGTAAGTAAACAGAGGATTAATAAGCATAATGAATAATATTTATAATATAACGAAAACCATCCACTATGTTCTTAAAAAGACTTTAAAAATAAGCAATAATTAAATCTTTAAGCATTATAAAGATGTGATATTATGAATACATTTTATTATTTAATTGTTATTATATTATGATTTCATTATTATTTAATAAAATTTTTTAACTATAAAATTAAATAAAATTTTAAAATAACAATTAAAAGAATTTCATTATTTATTATAATTGATACTAGAATGACATTTTTAATTGCTAAATAGTTAGTTTATTTTTTGCACTTGATTATAATATCAATAATAATTATTACAACAGAGATTATTTTATCAGGGACAAATGGAATTTAACATTATAACCAGTGGCGTAACCAGAACTTTTAATGCCTGTGGCAAAATAATCCAATCGGGCCCTTAGTTTTAAAAATTTGGAAGAACGAGATATGAGGAATATCCTTCAAAAACTAACCACCTATACAATTCTACCCTTTAAGGCTACAAACAATAAAAAACATGTTTAGTGTAATATTATTTTTATAGTAAAATTTTACTAAACATTTTTTGGTTTAAAAAATATATACAAAGCAATACAAAATTTAAATATTCAAAATTTCTTACTTTTGCTTCGGCAAACATATCGATTAAATCTTCAAAGTCAACTTCTCGGGCTGTTTCTTATTCGATTGAAATTAATGCTAGGCCACTTAAACGATCTTGTATCATTTTACTCTTTAAATATCTTTTAATAATTTTTAGTTTCCAAAATGACCGTTCCGCGCTTGCACATGTAACAGGAATTGTCAAAAATAATAAAAGAGTAGTACATACTTCTAGGAAACTGGCTGTTAAAGAATGATTTTTCACCATTAAAAGTTGAGCAAGATTTCAATTTTCAATTTCACTTGTAAATGTTTTTGATATGCCTTTATCATATTTGTTTACCAACTTTGTAGCTTCATTTAAAAGCTCTAAAGCTGTTGCTGATGTGAGAAAAGATGGTTGTAAACATGTGAAATTTAGCATTAATTCATGAAAACTTGAAAAACGTTTACTTATTTGATTTATTAATATATCCAACGTTCTATTAAAAATAGTTACACGAAATAAGCTTTCTGGACAAGTTAAACGCATATCAGTACATAGTTCATCGAAATATCTTTTTACTACTTTACGACGTTTGTTTTGAAACTCTGTAGAGATAGACCAACTTTTAGCAACTATACTTGCTTCTTCCAAGAGATCATTAAAATTACATCTATATTCTTTTAATTGTTCATAACAATTTTTTTAATAAATTAGATGCATTATCTAAATCAAATGACTTTGACTGGAATATTTTAGAAGTTAGGTTTATAATTTGTAAAATTTTACATTGAAAAACTAAAGTGCAAATAAAATTATGATTTTCAATTTGTTTTTTAATCCCATTTGCTTCATTTCGCTCATCTAACTTAGAGTTGCAAAGTATAACTTTTGTTAAAGCTTTTTGAATTTCAACAAATCTAATTTTAAGCGCAAAAACTGATTCATAACGACTAGCCCAAACGACACGTCATTGACTAATAACAAAATAAAATATAAATTAAAAGAACATCAATTAACAACGACAGTCACTTTTTCCTAGAATAGTTCTAATCTGATCTAGTATCTAAATATAAATGTTATGTTCGATTTCAAAGACAAGCGATTGCGATACGCTTCATTGTTATTTCCATTTTACAAATAACAATATCATTAAATGTATAATAATATTAATATCAACAATGTCGACGGACTGGTAAATAAAATAATTTATAAACATAATCGTGATCAGTTATTAAATTTATTTTATTTTACAAAAATATACATATATTTTTAAACAGAATCGTATTTATAAATTTCACTATTATGATGATTTATTTTTGAATGTACTATTTTTTTCTTGAAGGGCCCTCTAGAGTCGTGGGCCCGTGGCCTATTGCCCGTCATGCCACCCTATCGTTACGCCACTGATTATAACAGGCTCGCGTATACGCAGCGTCACCACGGTTCAATAATGATTTTAGACGCTTGTACATTGGCGGGTCTGTCTATACGCAGTCGATTAGACCAACATCATCGTTATCAAAAATAAAATTGTTATCATAAATATAATTTTATCATCAATTATAAATTTATAATAAATTAATTACATTATTTTATTTGTTACATTGTAATATTAAGATATACCATCTTCACTCTTTACATGAAATGTATGTTCTAATTCTAACTTTTTTATTTTGTTCTGAGAATATATATTTTGAGCAGTAGTAAGTGTATTATAAATGTGCTTGACTAGTGTCACAACTACAATTTTTGGGTCCCAGGGCGACTGAGATTTATTGCCTCAATTTTTTAGCATGTCAGACATTTGTTAATGGTTTCATTTTCCGACCCTTTTTCATCTAGTAATTCAAATATATGTACATCAATATGTATATTAAAGCATATTTTAAAATTCACAAAGCACACCAATAAATAAGAATTCAAAATTTTAGAATGAAAACCCAATTTAATTACAACAAACACATAGAGGTTAACCAAAATTGTTATGCAATGTACATCCTCCAAACCAATCAATAAAATAAACAAAACTTAATAAGTTAATTTTTTATCATTTTTAAAAATTGAAAGTTTAAACAATTACTTAAATTAGTTGAAACAAATAGGAAAAAATGTATACTTAAACTAGTGAAAATGTATGCTAAATGAATTGTAATGTATTGTTTAGGCACCTATATTACATTTTAAATTCTTTATAGTACTACTGTAACCTCAACTATTAATTTTAATTGCAGGCCGCATCAATGTTCCTATACCTACCTATTCTTATATTAAAAGATTAAATTAAAAGCACGTCTAAATTATAAATAAATAAATACAGGGAAAACAATAAATATTGAGAACAACTTGACTGCCTACATTATTTAACAATATAATTTTGAATTTATATCTTAATATTACATTGTTACAAATAAAATAATGTAATAATTCATTTATTATAAATTTGTAATTGATGATAAAATTATAATTATGATAACAATTTTACTTTTGATAAAAACAAAATGATAACGACGGTGTTGGTCTAATCGAGTGCGTATAGACCAGGGATGGCAAACCTTATGAATACTGCGTGCCCAAAATTACTTTTTTTTTTTTATAGAGCGTGCCATGAAAAAATTTAAAAAATACTATAAATATTATATTTTGTTATATTATAATTTGATTGTATAATTAATGTATTAGTATAAAAATGTTAGTTTAAGTACATATTAATAATATATAATAAATAATAATAATTATAATAATATTGCTTTGTTAATTATTTATATTATATTATAGGTCCTATAATATTATATATTATATAATATATAATAGTAAGACTTCGCGTGCCCACAAAATCTTTTCGCGTGCCATAGATTTGCCATCACTGGTATAGACAGACCCATATATTATTTTCCTAATCAAGTTATTATCAACTGCGTGTCCGAGTTGATAGCGGGTTTTAAGCACATGCCATTCAGACCAAAGAAACGTTCGCTTCTCTCCTCATTTCTCTTCTGCATACTCGCAAGATATCGGCGACCGCTGCTCGTTACCGTTCAACGGAGTTCTTTGAAGCGATAGTTCCATTTGTAATTGATAAAATCTGATGGATGACACTGTCAAAATGGATTACGCGCCAACCACGGTGTCAGCAACAGTTGCTAAAATGTACGTATTGGTATTCCTTCTCATTTCTATCGATCTTGACGACAACAGCAGTCAGCATAGTTTGCGCATTCATGTGCGGTCTTTAATAGCGTATGCATTTTGGTATCTTAGACTATGTTGCCAGTGCGGTGTGACTATGGAACCGAATCCGGCCAACATGTGTGTGTCGTGTCTTCGTACTCATGTAGATATCACACAAGACATACCCAAGCAAGGGACATTGCAATTTTGTCGTAACTGTGAACGATATTTACAACCGCCATTTGAGTGGATATCATGTGCCCTTGAATCTAAAGAACTGTTGGGTCTTTGCTTACGTAAGCTAAAAGCTTTAAATAAAGTGAAACTTGTTGATGCTGGATTTATTTGGACCGAACCTCATTCCAAACGTATTAAGGTTACATTAGTCAATAGTAGTAAGGAAACACCAATCATTACATTTAAGTTGAATTTTAGGTAAAGCTTACCGTACATGGTGAAGTTATGAGTGGCATGACATTGCAGCAAGTATTTATAGTTGAATTTACTGTTGCCAATCAAATGTGTGATGATTGTCATCGGTCTGAAGCTCAAGATTTTTGGCGTGCCTTAGTAAGTATATAAGAATGTCTGAAAAAAAAAAAAATTTAAAAAATATTGAGAAATTGGAATATATTTGAGATATTGAAGTGAGAACATTTTTTCTCTTCTCATGTTTTTTTTATGTTAAATTAATTTGTTTGAAGTTTCAAATTTATTTATTTTTATAGGTTCAAGTTAGACAGAAGTCTGATAATAAGAAAACATTTTATTACTTAGAACAGTTAATGTTAAAACACAAAGCACATCAAAATACATTGTCTATAAAGCCAGAATCAAGTATAAATTATTAAGTCAATGTTTTTTTTAAATATTGTAGTATTAATGAGTATTAATGTTTTTTTTTTTTTTAGATGGCTTGGATTTTTATTATTCCACTGAATCACAAGCTCGTAAGCTTGTAGATTTTATGTCTGCTGTATTACCATGTAGATATCAGCAGTCTAAAAAGCTTTTGTCTCATGATATTCATAGTAATGTTTATAATTACAAATTTACATACAGGTAATTTCAGATAATTTATAATGTTTTTATTATTTATGTTCCTAGTAATAATTCAATTTGGATTGCATTTTTGACAATTTATTTTTGTTTATTCATCTTCCTAGATGTCTCTCATATTCTAATATTTTCTTAATTGTAATTAAATGAACTTTTATTAAATTTATTCAAATTTGTTTATTGATTATAAAAATAAAATATGTAAATATTTTGATATTAAAAAATATGCTGTCTCCATTTTTATATTTGTATTGTAGTTTCATTGCATTTATTATATTACTCTTTAAGACTCTTATAAGTTGATTACAATTAATTATTGGATTATTGGTATTTTTCAGTGTAGAAATTGTACCTATTATGAAGGATAGTGTTGTTTGCTTGTCTAAAAAAGTGAGTCAGCAACTAGGAGGAATCAGTCCTTTATGTATTGTATATAGGGTTACAAACTCCATCAAATTGATTGATCCTTCAACTGCACAATGTACTTATTAATCTTTCATCTACCTGTTGAATTAAATTAATTAATGTTTTTATATATTTTAGTGGCAGAAGTAAATGGTGCATCATATTGGAGAGATAGTTTTCAGAGTATATTTAAAAGTAAACAATTAACAGAATATACTGTAATGGATATTGAGCCAATTATGGAAAAAGATAGAGTACAATTTCCAGGACAAGGCCAAATTTCATACAAAGTATGTGAAATTAAACTCATAGTTAATAAAATATACAGTCGATTCCGTCTAATATGGGAAAAATGTTCTGGTCCCAAATCTAATGTATATCTAGCAAGGTAAAAAAACTGTAAAATATGGGCAGTTAATCCGGTTTATGTTCGCAATATTTATATTATATAGCATTATAATATGTAACTAATACAATTGGGTTTCGTTGTATTTATGAGATTTTGTTGTGAGCTTAATTGAATGTAGTGTTACTTAGAGCAATATTAAAAAAAAAAAAAATTAAAAATTAAGCCATAAAATTGTAGTTTTCTTTCCTTAACCTGACAACAATCATTTCAATTTTACCTAGAATTTCAATGTGAATGCGAAAGTTTTCGACTATATCTCAAAAAGATCTTTTCATTAAAGACAATATCATAATTTGGATAAAGTGAAGTCTCTTCCTTCAAGCACTTAACAATGTAATATTGCTGAAAAATGATGCATTCCAAATTATATTATTCATTACTATTTTGAATATTTATTTATCTATTCATTTAATTGAAAATTTTTTCCAATTTTATGGCTTACATATGTAAAATAAAAACTTTTCGATATTAAAAATGTTGGTCTTTTTGAACTAAATTTGGTTTATATGGCCATCCACTTAATGTAGGCACTTGGGATTGGTTCCAACATGTTCATATTAAGGAAATCCACTGTATACACATAACATTACACATAACACGGTGTGTTAACCCTAAAGGTATCATTAAATATTTAATGAAACATTTAATGATCTTGCATTGAAATGGGGTTTTCTAGGAAGGAAAGAGAGTATCAAAATACACAATTTCAACCAAATTTAAAATTTTTGACCAGGACTATATATGAATGTGCAGTACAACATACTATTTTTAAATTGTAACACCATATTTTTTCTACATATCCGAGTACAGTATTTTTTTAAAATAATTGTTGTATACAAAGTTTTTTTTTCTAATTACAAAATTGGCAAAATTTTAGTATGTTGAAGTTTAATATTTATGAAAAATCTGGTATTGATGAAATTTTAATTATGTTTAATTGGGTTTAATTTTTGGCTATGTGGACCCACCTATTTATATAAAATATTTAAAAAACAAAATTCAATTGACATTTAATATGAAAGAAGACCAAATAAATGCTGCCATATTAAAATAATTTTAAAATTTTGGAATCTTGATAGAAACATCAAAATGGATGTTCGATCAAAGCTTAATTTAAAATTTATAGGTAGTGAGGTGTATTATAGGTATATTTTTGTAATTTTCATTATCATCAATATTTTATTATTTTATTTCAGTAGTATGAATGACAAAAATTAGAGTAAACTACAATAAAAAAAACCTGTTTTTTTATATCTTATATATCAAAGATATATTTAACAAAATTGGAGATTTTATTTTGATTTTCAAGTATTAAGTTGAACATAATTGTCTTGTAAACACTACCAGTAAGAGAGCTGTAAATCACTTATAGTTAGGCTTAAGGACTTGTAGCTCTTATAAATACCCAAATATGTACCAAAAAATGACCAAATATGCTCTAAAATATGCATCTAAAAATAACCGTATATGCGCTAAGATATGCTCAAAAAAAATAAGTATAATAAATATGTGGTCAAATTAAATATTTATTTTATTAGAATTTATATTATAACGAACACTGAACAAGTATTCTAAATTATTTAATAAAATAATATCTATTATTGGATATTGCTTATTTGATCTCTATAAACATTCGATACGGGTTTAAAAGATTATTTATACCTACTGTTATGGACATACATACATGTAGGTCTTTACGATTCTTACAGATATATATATAATGTAGGTCATCACAGGGGAGCATCACATAATACAGCATATATTACATACAGGTGTGAATAACATGAGGGTGCGTCGTCTTTTAAGAAATACCAGAACCAGTTAAGAAATGGAATGTAAGAAAGTAGTTATAGTCAACGAGGCCAACGGGGGATTAGTTTAACGTAAAACCAGGACCGAGCCGAGACATTTTCAATCGATTAGGCTAACTTGCCGATGAGGGAAATATTTTAAGTACGCAAACTAGGTCCAGGTCGATATACTGAATTAACGGGGTATATGTAAGAATCCAAGTGGACGAGGCCCGCCTGTCGGATTACTCAGACCAGGTCCGAGTCGGGAGATTAAGGTCACAATGCCATACAGATGGATTCCCACAGAACCATAGTATATAAAGGGGTTGGGAATAGGCCATTATTCAGAGGTGTTTTAGTCCAGTCCGAGCAAGCACCTTCACGCCAGTTTTAAATGTCAAATCTTATACTTAGAATAATTTCAATACATAAAGTTTTTTGGACTCAGAATAATTCGTTAATGAACAGTAAAAAATATATATATAATAATATTCAAAGTCTTTAAATTATTAAATAACATATCCTCAAACATCTACTCTTCACGGTTGACTTGACGGCACGTAATACTACACAAAAATTATAAGTGGTAGTTTGTAGATAGCATATATATTTTTTTTCGATCGGTTCAAATATGTATATGTATATGTATATATATATATATACCATATATGTATCTATAGTTTTAAGTTTAAAAATTGAAAAATTGTCAAAATATGCAAAATAATTTTAAAATAAGCATATTCTTGCTATATTTATTAAATATGCAAAAATATGCACACTCAAATTTTAGATCTGATATCATGGCAATGAGAAATGAATTTATTTCACATTCTGCTATTTTTGTACAATAATTAACAAAAGTATGCAAATGCTATAAGTACCTAAGCTTATTCATAATCATTATTTATTTATCTATTCTTATCAGAACTGTACCAAGCCATTTTTTATCCTGAGGCAGAACTGAAGCAATGCCTCCTAGGTTGTAGGGTTGTCACACTCGCAGCTTTTAATATGTATAATACGATTTGGAAAAATCTGAAAAATTGTAATTTGGTTTCTAGAAAAACAAGAAATAATATTTCCTAAAATAAGTTAATTATTTTATATTATCGCTCACCTGACCCCAGTTAGTGCTCTGATTCTTATAATTGTTTTACAAATTAATTTATCCTTGAAATGTAAAAATAATATTCAATACTTAACATTGATTTTTTCTGCTTATATTTTTTAAAAATCAAGAAATAATATTTTGTTTTTAGTATTGTTTTAAATGTCAAATTATATATTATTATAGCTTTTTAGATTTATTGTAAGTTCTGATAAAATTTTTTAATATATTACATTTTTTATATTAAAATAAAAATGTATTAATAACAAATTTTGTTGTTTGTTGTGTAGCACATGTTAGCTGATGTATGGGTAGTTAGATCCTGTGACTTAGGATTGACAACAGATTCTATTCATTGTCGAACACACTTAGGACATGTCCTCAAGCCAATGGACACTGTATTAGGTTATGCTATTGCAGATAGTAATGTTAATGATAGTAATTTTGATAAGTTGTCTAAAACTTCATTACCTGATGTTATACTTATCAAGAAAAATTATCCTGATCGTTCAAGGCATCGCAGACGTAACTGGAAATTAAAACGAATGACCACAGATACAGACAACAACTTAGAAAGCGATAATAAGTTAGTATTTTTATTAATAATATATTTATATTTTCAAATTGTATTAATATTTATGTCTGTTTAGTGATATGGATGAATTTATGGATGATTTAGAAGAAGACAAAGATTTGCGACAAAATATTAATATTTATAAAAATCCAGATGCTGACAATGAGTCTGTTATAGAAGATGATGATGATGCACCAAAAATCAGTCTTGAGGAAATGATGGAAGATTTGTATATTTATGAAGATGATGTAATGGAAGTGTATGAGTAAAAGATTTTGTTATTTCTGGTTGTAAGAATTTACAATGTATAATTGAGGTTTACATTTTGTTTTTATTCAGTAAATTTGAATGTCATAAATAATATTAATTAATAAATTGAATTTAATTTTCAATATTTACTTTAGTTTTAATAAATAATATTTAATATTAATATATTATTTGGTTATTGGAGTACAAGTTACATTATATTTGTTCTGTTTTTTTTAAACAATTATTGGAATTTACTATTCAAATTATATTAGATGATGCATCAAAGCATTAGGTACTAAGAACCACCACTATAATTAATATTTTTATTTATTTAGTATAGTATTAAAGTTATTTTGAAGTTCTAGTACTAGAAATGAAAATCTAACGTGGATTTAGCCTTTGAATTTAGTAAAATTGACCAAAATGAGGCTAATGAAGGGAATCACCATAAAAGTTTATTGGGAAATTTAATTATAAAAATGCTGGTAATATTGTCTGATATTATCTTAATATTCAAGTTAGAAATGCATCAATTATTTAATTATGGGTTTGATAAAGGTGTCCTATACCTAACTGGCTTTTATAATCCTGGTAGTTCATAAGACTATTTTTCAACAACTAATTTTAAATAAATAAGCCTCAAATCAGTACTCCTTAGCCCATAACTTGACAAGACATAGATAATGGTTATTACTAAGGCTCAGAATTGCATATTTTTTCCAATGTTGGTACTCAAAGCTTGTCTTTATAAAAATTTAATTAATATCATACAGAATTTAAAAGTATACATTTTATTTTGTATTTTGTGCATTGTATACATTTGCATATATTCTACTTTTGAAGGTAAAAATTAAATTTTTTTTTGTTATAAGTCTAATCTATGAATATATAATATATTAAAATCAGCAGAAATGTAGAATGGAAATATAAGATATTTTCAACCTTTGATATGTCTTGTCTCTTTGGTACTATCTCAGTATTATTTTAATTTGTGCCAGGCTGTGAAATGTGAGTGCATTTCTTTATGTGTTCTGATGTTCAATATATTTTTAATTTGAATTGTTTTGAAAAAATTCCTAAATTATAGACTTTACATATCTTAGTTCAATAAAATGTTAATTTTATATAATTTTTTGATGTAATTGAGTTATTTTAACACTCTTGAGTATATTTTTTAACAATTTTTACAAGATCGAATTCTGTTTAATTTGTTTTGACATTAGTGTAACAAAATTAGTAATCAGTTATTACGTTTATAAACCTAGTTGGTAAATTAATTTATATAAATCAATACCATTACATCACTATTATTCAATACTACTATACCTACTCAATCTACATTCTTCATTAATTTTGAACAGTGATTTTTGGGAAAATATTGCAAAAGTTTACTATCAAATATTTATTAATATGTATTAATTTACAATTTTCATAAATTAATAATTAATAATAATAAATTAATTGTAATCACTATAAAGATATTGATCGATTATCATTTAACTTTGTAGTTTTATATTGTTTAACATTAATCAACCATTGAGACTGATTCAAAGATTCATATTCTATTAGTGTTTTTCTAAAAACAATGTACCAAATAAATCCAATGACCATATTTAAAACAATTATTGTATAGTAGCCATCAATGTATACTTCACAATTTCCTTCAATCGTTTTGCATAACTAGAAAAAAAGAAAATGATTTATTATTATTATATTTATCATCAAAAATATAATGTATTACATTCATAACAAATAAAAAAAAATTGACAACTACCTTAATTAATTATTACTTACTTCTATAGTCCATATTTATATGTTTTTTTTTATATATTATTTTGGGTTAATTTTAGTATTAAAACTCGAAAAAAATATTGTTTGAATAATTTTTATTAAAAAAAGAACGTATAAAAGTACTATTAAGTCTCCATTATAAAACATGGTAGCTTACTTACAATTCTGGCAAATAATTAAATAATTAAGGAATATTGTTAGATATTAAATAATAATAAAAAATTGCATTTTAAAGCATTTAATTATTGTTAATTTCATTAATTTATGTTCATTGATTATTTTTTACATGTTTTTATGGTTTTTAATAGAATATAAGAATATTTGTAGGTTTTTAGAATATTACTATCAGATATTAAGCATTTTAATAGAATATATATCTGGACTATACTTATTACTTATTAGTGTTTATGAATGTCTTACGTTTTTCAAGTCTGCCGTAGAACAATTATTATTCATTTCATTTGAGCATTCGCTAAAAGTGAATATAGCAATCAGTTTCAAAACTACAGTATTTGAAACCAGATATCCCAAAAAATATAAAGTGTTGAATAATGTCATATATGTACCACCAAAACGGGGATCACTTATTCGACAAAACAATGAGAACACAAGTAACATCATTAAGACACTCATAATCTAGAAACATAGAAAATTGTTTTTAAACTATTTATTTGTAAAAATATTCAAAAATATATTCTAAATATACATAAATATAGGATTAAATGAAACATTTGATTTATGTATTCATAAACGTATTTAAAAATCTGCTAACACCTTAATATATAAATCAAAGAAGGTATATGATTTAAACAAAAAAAACATTGATATTATGTTCATTATCAGACAGTTTTTGAAATGTAAAAACAATTATATAAATACAATTGTTATATATTTGATTTTGGTCTGTTATAAGGAAGATTAATCACGGTATATTATAATAATAACCTATGTATTTTATAACTTATAAATAAGCGTCCATATAGTTGCATTAATTTCAGTATAAGTTACATCAATACATTCATTGGGATATAGCAAGGACGGCTAAACTTTTTTCGGCCACGATTTACTAAAAATATACTTCACCTTTGAAGATCGACTTTCTTGGAAAATTTTTTTATAAACTAGAATAAAAGATAAAAACTATATAGATAAAATTTATCGACAATTTGTTCATAACCATCACTATTCATTTTCGTGCACGTGGCCTAAAAATAAATTCTAACGATCGACTCTGAAATCGTCCGCGATCGACCAGTTGATCGCGTTGACCGTTTGGCCTCCCCTGGGATATAGGTAGGGTTGCCATACATTTATAAGGCGATACCGGGACAAAACAAACACATTATTTAGTAATATACATTTTATATAACTTAATATATGTATTGAGCGGAACAGTGGCGTATACATTGGGGGAGGGGATGTGGGGATCAGGTCCCTTAGGCCTTTTTTAAATGTTATAAAATTTAGTTCTTAGTGTGAGGGCGTTAGAAACGTAAAAAAAAAAAAATAATGATTTGTTTACAATTTATCCCTACCCCATACAAAAGTTATGTATACGCCACTGAAGAGGACCATTAATGGCCGGAAATATAATATTTAAAAATATTTTTGTAAAATAAAATACATTATATATTTATATGTATAAATTACAAATTATGTTTTTATTTAATATTGTCAATCGATTACAATTAAAAATGTACTTTGTGATAAAATGGTCGAAATTAAAAATTAAACAATACTACATTTCCTCTAAATGTCTAACCCGGGAGGATCGCGAATAATTCACCGTATTTACAATTCACGGTATGTACAATTTACTAGTTCCAATTCATCGTGGAAATAAATAATAACTAGTATAATTATTGTTAATTTAATTAAAAATATAAATTAGTTTATGTAAATACATTTACATACTGTTCAAAAAAAAAAAAAAAATATTAGGTACTATAAATTACTACCTATATAAATAATCAAACAATTAACTAAAAATAATGGGATATGCCCTCTTAAGTAATCTTCTGTTATTCTATTATGTTAGTTATCACGCACATTTTTTAACTTTTCAGCAAAGTCTTTGTATTTTCTTTTAACACCCATAGATTGCCTGACTATAAACTGTTTAACATGGATTTCATTTAATGATTTATTTTTTAAACGTCTCAATACACTTCCAAATACTAGGATAAATTACATTTAATGTGGATGAAAAACTATTATGCAAAACTTCGACAGAATTGTTTGATTTTGAAATGTTTTCTGCTAAATAAGAATAACAGTTCACCATCATATAAAAAATGTATATATATATATATATACGATGAATTGTGCACGTGGTGAGTTTTAAATGCGGTGAAATGTTGACGGTGAATAGTCACGCAGTGAATTAATTGCGGTGAAATGTCCGGATACCAACCCGGGACATATGGACGCTCCGAAAACATTTTTCGGGACACCGGGACACGAAGTTCAAAACCGGTAACAATCCCGGTTTTCTGGGACGTATGGCAACCCTAAATATAGGGAATGTCATAGGTAGGGTTCGAGATTTCTAGGAGTTCGCATGTTTTTAAATAATCATCAAAAACATAGCTAAGTAATATAGAAATTTGTTTCGTAGTAATACAAGTTTATATTTAAAATTTATAGTTGCATATTTTGCATATTTGATCGTTTTTTATTTATAAATGCATATTTGACAATTTTTCACTGTATAAGTGCATATTTGACAGTTATTTATATGAAGGAGTAAGTTTTTTAATTTTATAAAAAAATTATGGATTTATTTCTTCATCTATCACTCGACTTGAAATCCAAGGTGTGGCACTAACTGAATTCATTAAAATAATTAAAACTACAAAAGAAAATATACATTCTACAAAAATTAAAGGATCTACACAAGCTAAAGCAATTTATCACAAAATTAAAAAAGTTTTGGAAAAAAAGGTTGGATTTTATCAACTACAAAAAATAACGAAAATTTTAAATGGAAAAAAATTAATCTATGGACGGATTGCCTGCAGATATTAGTAGTAGTTACCTACCATTTTTTTAAATTTGCACCAATAAGTTCCGTAGACGTAGAACGTTTCTTTTCTAAATATAAAAATATTTTGGCTGATAATAGGCGGTCATTTAAATTTTCCAATTTAAGAAAATATCTTATAGTCCAATTTAATGCTCAAGGTAATTAGTACTATATTAAAAGTAGAAAAAATGTTTTAAATTTATTTATTTAATTTATTTTTAAAACAATTTTAAGTTTGTTGTTTTAGACAAAAACTCAATATAAGATGAAAACAAATTTGAAAAAAAGAAAATAATTATCTCAGATCATCATATCTATCATATCTAAAATATTATTATTATTTATTATTAATTAAATGTTTTTAATTAATTCATTATTACAAATATACATTTTTTTAAATGCATATTTTTATAGCATATTTACTGATTCTTTAGGGCATAAATGCATATATATTTTTAGGTTTTTAAGGGCATGAAGTTCTTAGCCCTAGTCATAAGACATATCGATTCTCTGAAATGTTTGGGCTACAAAATAGGGTATCAGCTACAGAAATGGAACATCAGGCTTGATTGAACAGGATGAAAAAACAATATAATGAACTTAGGATCTAGATCTCACAGAAACTTAAATAGAACATTAAGCTCCATCGAATAGTTATAAATTATAACTTATAATTATCATCAATACTTCGTGTAACAAAATCATCCAGGAATAAATATATAGTTACTTTATTTTTTATGATTAGGGTTTGGAAAGTATAGATAAATTATAAAAGTAATTATTATTAAAGTTTATGGTTGACAAACTATTATTTCTATAGGTACTAATAATATAGAAAATTGTTCGTGTACCATTTACGAGCTATAGATCAGTTGATATATACGTATCAGTTATTATTAATGTAATTTATTGTTTTTAATTGCAATTGATTTGGTTGAAATAAATAAAAATAATAATCAAAAATATTCATGATCTTATGAAGTAAAAATAAAATACTTGTCCTTTTTTTATAACTAAACTGCAGTAAAAATTGGTAGTACAAATTTAAATCTAAATTAAATTACAAGTAAATGTAAATAATACTTAAAAACTTACTTCATTTATAAAAATAATTGATCCTAATATAACATAGTAATATATTGGCACATCAATGACTTCATTTTTTCGAATTAAATTTGGTGTTAAATAAATTAATGCGGCATAAGTGATAGCCCAAAGTAATCTAAAACAATTGGTTGTATTTGATACAATATTCCATCAGATTAAAATATTATATTCAATGATTAAACTAAGATATTAATAAGTTCATAAAGTCTAAAATTTAATAAGAAAGACAATTTAGCACAGCAGTTATATAAAATTTACAATTTTTTTTTAATGATGTCTATATTTTTTTGCATTTATTTAATATTTTCTGTCTGATTAAAAATCGAATCTAAGTGATATTAAAATTTACACAAGTATATAAATAACATTACGGGTATTTTTATGAATAAATTAAAAAAAAATGTAGAATCATTAAAAAATGATCCATGTAACACAATTTATATTTGTCAAATACTGTAATTGAATAGGTCTCATTTACTTGAAAGGCATAATTTTCAGATAGTAACTCATTGGTTTTGAGCTTGTAATATATTTGGACGTGAAGAATGGCGTTGACAATGATATAGCATAATTTAATACACCAACCATCATCATATCATCTTTAGATATTCCAGCGTCGATTAATTTCAAATTCGAGACAGTATTCTCCATTGAAATATATCCAATCTACGAGTATATTAACACAGTAATAACATAATATTAATTTACAACATAAAATGATTTATTATTGGAATGAAATAAAAATTTACTTAAACACTTTGGGACCGAAATTAAAATTTATATATTTATATATTTTAACTGCAGGTAGATATGAGTCAGTCGATTAGTTTAAAGATTTATTTTGTTTTTTGCCTGCATAGTCATATTTACCCTCATTGTGATCAATGCCACAGCCAATATTCTAACCCGAGATAGCTTTAAAATTTTCCATAATAGTTTATAATTTTGAACTACGTTTAGTTTCACATAGTTCTCTTCCAATTTGACATTCTTTTCTTTTTTGAATACTCCGATCAGTAATGTAATGATTAGTATGAAGATGCCCCACGTATAGATAAAAGCTGTAAAAATACAAAACGGCATATACATTTAATTAAATATATAGATGCATAAAAAAAATAAAAAATATAGTCTAAATTTTAAAATATATTGTTAAATTTTGTTAAACGTCTACAAATAAAACTATTTTATTGCTTGGAAAAAATGTTATATAACATTGGTTTAATCAGAATTCCTTAATTACTTTTATACCCACAGTTTATATGCGGTACAATTTTGTCCCAGGCCACAGACTATGAAATTTAAAGAGGGGCCCCTTAAAGTCCAGTTTATTTAAAAATGCTCAGTATTTTTCATTAGAGAGATTAATGATATTAGTATATTATTTCTAAACTATTTTTTGAATTAAATAAAATTAACTTAAATTTATATTTAAGTGCTATTATACAGACTATATTTTCAGTTATTCTAATTTCTAAATAGTCAAATATATGAATAAATGTTATTTTAAATTAAATGCAGAAACCGGTAATTCATTGTAACGATGCATTTATATGACGATGATTGGTTGAGATTTGGAAAACTATATTTACCAACAGTTTGCAAACCTGTTGCGCATTATTTTTGGTTTTTCTCGTATATTATTGTGATGTGATTGAGTGGCCCCTGTATTAATTTGCCACAGACCCTAAGAATTCTTAGGACGGTACTGACTCCCCATTCCCATGGATATAAGTGCATTGTTAGTTTGTGAACGTTCATAAATTTTCATGTATGTCAAGCAAATAAGTTTATTTTGGTTTCTGTACTTTTTATAGTAATTAGCCCTCCAGCGCCGGGCGTTATTTGAAAATATTTATTGCTGAAGTCTTCCGACACTAGTAGAACGAAACAAATAGAAGACACAAACATGCCAGTGATGATACCTATTATATTGCACGTCGAACAGTAACTCACGTTCTTTCTGTTGAAACAAAAATATAAATATATAACCGAGAATTTTCGTAGCATTATTCATTTGTTTCAGTAAGTAAACATGAACATTTAAATAACAGTCAGTTTCTACAAAATATGCATATTGGATATGCAAAACATTATTACAGCCTTAGGATTACGTTTTTGATGGGAGTTGGAATCCATTAAGTTATGTAACATCCTATGGAGGGGATAATTTCAACGTTTATCGGAAATGGAATTAGTGGTTTCTGGTACTGGATAAGGTGGAAACTATGTAATCATTGAAAGGTCAAATTAGCGGTATTATGTTTTGTCGATAAAATATGTTTATAACGATCCTTACTTTTTCAACATCGTCAATGCCCAACCATCAACAACGATATCTTGAGTTGCCGACAAAATGTTAATAATGAAAATTATTGTTGTTAGCATTTTGAGGTTTGGTTTTCCTGTTTCAGGTAGCCAATCATCGATGTTTTTGGCCATGAAGATCATCATGGATCCTGTGAAAATGTAAAGAATTTTTAATTTATGTAATGTGGTCATATAAATTTTTATTTTTATTTTTTTAATGCGATCCCTACAAATAATAAACAATAGAATATGAATAGTTTTTAAACGTATAGGTACTTAAATAAATAAAATAAATGTAAAAAAAATAAATAATATGAAAATGTATGTAATCAATTTTATTGTTTTAATTGGAAACTTATGCTTCTTTTTTTGAAACTATAGTTTCTATATTGGGTTTTATATTAGAAACTGCTAGTTTTAAATCTAGTTTTTTAATCAAACTGATTATTAAGTATTGAAATACACGCATTGTTGCAACCATGAGCGGCTCCAGAGCCTTGGTTAGGGGGGGGGGGGGAATAATAATTTACAAAATCTTATAACAAAAAAAAAATAACAATTTTTACAACACAATATCAAGACTTCTATTTTGAAAATTGGCAAAAATATCAATAATAGATCTATTCGATCTAGAATATCTACTTTATGATATACATCAATTAGACATAATGCTGATAGTTTATCTTCAGTCATGCTTGAACAAAGCCAGAATTTTAGTCTCCGAAGTGTGGAGAAATTCCTTTCAACCGTCATACCTCTATTGCTTTATCTACATACTTGTGTGTGTCGTATGAGATAGTCCATATTATAATATAAATTTTTTTATAAATACGGTACGGGCTTGAGGGACCTTGGCTCATAGCCCCTCCCCTGGAGCCACCCCTGGCTGAAATTACACTAACTTGGGCCCGTGTGTAAATTAAATAAATGCCCCCTCCCCCGAATTCGGACTCTGTAGAGAAACCGTACCTTTAATCAATTGTAACCAAACTATTTTGAATGTCGATTATACAGGTCGTAAAAGAAACGTTGACGTACGATAATGTGTGCAAAACAAAATCAATCATTATTCAATTTCCATTAATAATTATTATTACAAAGTAGTTTTATTTTCTTGCTTTCTACTTATTTTTCAAATATTATCATTGGGCCCTATTATAGCCTGGGGCCATAGGCCCGTGTGTTAGACACATGCAACACACCCGATTATTGCGGCACTGAATACACATATACAGTACGAGTGTAAAAATAATCAAAAATCCAACTAAGATCGATAACTATAATTGCTTATAGTTAATGATTTGTTATCAGATAACATTACGTTACATGCTATTTTATTCATTAAGTTATGTTACATTCGTAATTATTAGATTGATTTTTAAACTAATACATTTTGATATGAATAACCATTTTGTTCATTATTTTTGGGAATCTCGAACTATCTTTGTCGGTCCTCAGGTTGAAAACCACTGATGTAGACATGGCATTCAATACATAATTAGCTTGGATCAGATAATTTATTATTACAGCAAATTATGTTAATTAATTGGAAAGTCCGTCACTAAAACTTTTAATCTAGAGCAAATATTGGAGTGGATTTTTTTTAATTGTAATATTTGATTGATGGTCTATATTTAAATACAGTAGCGCAATCAGGAATTTTTCATGGGGGGGGGTTTGACAAAATAAACTAATATACAAATAATAAAAAATTATAATATATATATATATATATATAGAATGTGATATTAATATACTATTATACGTACCAAGGGGGGGGGGTCCAGACCTGGAGTCCACCCCTCTGGTTGCGCCACTGTTTAAATATTTCATATTGATTTAACAAAGAAAGAAAAAAAGGAAAAACGTTAATATTTTTTTTATATTTATCAAAAGTTAATTTTATTTAAATTACAAAATATTCAAGCCATTTTATAAATTTACATACCTATTGATGATATTTTAGAAATATCCACTTATCGGTTCTGTAAAAATAAAATAGTTTTTTAAAATTGATAATGACTAATAAAGCGTTATCAACTCGATAAAGTATATGTCCGATTTCGGATCTGTCATATTTGCAGAACCATTTAAGATTCCTTATCATTTAATTTAAAATGTATTATCACTTGAAATTATTGTTATTTATTCAATTTTGAATAATTATTAATTTTATTTTATTTCATATTATTGTTTCAAGACATTTTAAATTTAATACCAGATAATTGGTTGTAACCTGATTATTTGATACAATTTACAATACTTTCATGAAACGCAATCTGTTCTTTAACTTCTATTATTTTACAATCGATATATTATCAGCCCAACATTTTATTGAACTGTTTTCATGCAACCGGGCATTAGTCTTGTATTACTCTATTAAAGTACCCATTTAGAGAATCCTGTAACACTGTCATTTTTTTTTTCGAATTTTTAGCTTATTTACTTGAGATATGCCATTTAGTTTTATATAAGTATGGATTTGAAATTCGGTAAGAACTTTACTAAAAATATGAAGATTCGGTTGACTTTAATAAAATTAATTTCTTAGATGACTATACAGTGTGTTTCTTTTTAAAGGAAACACTAAATAATTCTGTCCAGTGATATCAGATTGATATGCGGTTTTCGGGAAGAGATAGGGAATACATAAATACACATTTCTTGATGATTTTTACATTTTTGGATTTTTCAGTGTGTGCATGCGCAATACAACTTGCATTTTTTTAAATGGCAGCAGGTGTTTTGAATGCCAAATTTGGATAGACCGAATTTTTTAAGTTAATTTGGTTCTTTTTACCATAGCTCTAAAATCAAATTTGACTAAATGACAACGAATTAAAGTTACTATTAAAATTATTGAATTTTTCAACCATCATACTAGAATTTTATGAATTATTATGAAATTTGAAATCTTCTATTATTAAATTTTCAATTTAAATTATTATTTTTATCATTTATTGTTATTTTTCGTGATACATGTGGGTAGTTACTTGTAATCTCTATGATTATTTTATTTGTAGCCTTTACTAAAATAAACCACATTTATTTATCGTGTGCTAAGAATGATATTATCTTAAAGTTCGTATAAATTTGACAATAATAATTTATTATAACTGATTAATTATAGCATTTGTTTAAATGTAGTTGTTAAAAGTAATTACAAGTTTTAAATTCGTATGTAATGCACGTAGGTATTTCATTAAAATTTAAAAATGCCAAGTAACAACGAAAAAGTGTATATGCTTTTAGTTTATGGTGAATGTCAGCGTAATTCACGAAATGCCGTTAGACTTTATGCAGATCAATATCCTGAACGATATCACCCTCCACACAATTACTTTGTCCGAATTGAATTGTCTTTGAGAAATAGTGTGAGCTACCTGCAAGACAAGGTAATAATCGACGAAATCAAAGACAAGTGATTGGAGAGGCAAACATACAGGAAGAATTGCAGGTATTAGCATATGTTCAATTAAACCCTCGATCTTCGATTAGGCATTTAAGCAACGAAATTGGAATATTTATTAAAAAAGTTTAGACAATTTTGAAAAAAAAATAAACTACACCCGTATAGGCTTGATTTAGTACAAAAGATGGTATCAGGTGATTCTAATAGTAGACTTACACTTATTGCATGGTTTATGGTGCAATTACACGATGATCCCGATTTTTTACGATTTATCTGTTGGACCGACAAATCTACGTTTATTAACAACGGTATAATTAATAAAAAAAATAACCAGTATTGGGCTGATCACAATCCATATTGGACGACTGATACAAATCACCAAACAGTTTGGGGAAGTAACGTTTGGTGTGGGCTACTCGATGGGAGACTTCTCGGCTCGTATTTTTACGATGGTATACTTACTGAGAGAAGATACTTGGAGTTTTTAACCGATGTTTTACCTACATACATGGACGATATTCCATTAGAGATTAGAAATAATGTATTTTTTCAACAAGATGGAGCACCTGCACATAATGCAATTGTTGTAAGAGAGTATTTACAAAATAAATTTGGCAATCGATGGATGGGTATATACAGAGCAGCTTGGCCACCAAGATCTCCAGATCTCACGCCATTAGATTTTTTTTTTGTGGCGACATTTGAAGAATGTAGTGTATTCAACTCCACCTTTAAATGTTCAATATCTTAGAAATAAAATCGTAAATGTTTGTGCAGAACTTACAAAGGAACAGATATTAGCAGCTACTCAAAGAGAAGTGATTCGTCGACTTCAATCATGCATGGAGAATGATGGAATAAATTTTGAACAATTTATTAGATAGTTATTAGACATTTTTTACCTAAATAAATAATAGAAATTTTTAAAATTATAAAAATTGTGTTAATTAGTTTAATCTTTTCTCTGTAAATTAAATATTTACGTCTAATTGATGTTAATTAATTCCTCAAAATTAAATTAAAATTATTTAATAATGTCTGCAAACCTATGGATACAAAAAAAAAAAATAAATACTTGAAATTTCATAATAATTCATAAAATTCTAGTATGATGGTTGGAAAATTCAATAATTTTAATCGTAACTTTCATTCGTTGTCATTTAGTCAATTTTGATTTTAGAGCTATGGTAAAAAGGACCAAATTAACTTAAAAAATTCGGTCTATCCAAATTTGGCATTCAAAACATCTGCTGTCATTTAAAAAAATGCAAGTTGTATTGCGCATGCACACACTGAAAAATCCAAAAACGTAAAAATCATCAAGAAATGTGTATTTATGTATTTTCTATGTCTTCCCGAAAACTGCATATCAATCTGATTTCACTGGACAGAATTATTTAGTGTTACCTTTAAAAAGAAACACATTGTATATAAAGTATAAAAACTGGCCGAGTTTACATTAGATCTTTTATTACCCTTTTATTTTAACCGATATTCTGGCGGAGTTTACAATCGCCCCCAATAATACATCGGTAATTTACGTAAATAGTAAATAATAAGTATCTAATAATAATTAAATATAATTAAAAATAAGTAGTAAATAGAGCAACTTTAAGTAAGCAACTGAAAAAATATACCTAATTATTTACTTACCCATAAATGATTGCAAAAGCAATAGCCAACATTTCCGTCTACCTATCCATTGGATGTAGCTCGCATCCACAATTGGAGCCCATAATATTTTCATCCACTGCGGCCATAATGCAATACTTAGTGCAGCCTGAAATATAAATGAATTCTCATAAACAATTGTTGAAACCGAAATTTTTTCACGCCTGCAATACGCTATATGGCGGTGGTTTCTATTAATCTTAAACAATGAAAATATATTCCTGGAAGATGTATGTCTGTGTGCATGTTGCATAACATTGAATTGGGTTAATTTTTTCAAGTTATAATTTTACACACCGAAGTAAAGAAAGCTGGTCGTAATAGTAACATGTCCTTATAATGTCTGAGACTATTAGAAAAGCCTGATATTTCTTGTAATTTACCATTAAAAATAAAATATGCACCTACGGTACGTCGATGTAACCGGTTTGTTAGTGTAAATATAATTCATATAATTATATAATTCGTGTCTATACTAAATGTATTTAAAAACACGTGGTCAAGACGAATTATGAATATCTCAATTATTATTTCCATCGTATAATATAAAGAAGTAAAATATAAAGAAGTAAAATATAAAGAAGTAATATAAATTAAATAAGTAATATCAACTTACTTGATCTTCATAGTTCACTAGTTTTTTACTTTGTAAAATTATTGAGAAACCAATAGCAAAGCCTTTTGGGAAACCTTGTATTATATATAGTAACATCAATAAAAAGAAATTCATCCAATCTCCACTTAAATTTGGTTTTTCTGTTGCAAATTCAAGCGATATTGTAAATTCTTCTGAACCGTTCTTATTTTTCACTGATTTTGTCATCGTTTGTAATTTTATATTATTTTTGATTTTAAATTTATGTAGTTCTTATAGCTCAAGGGTTTAATTTGATAATTTTTTAATATTTTTACAAATTTGCAAATCCTAGTTTTACTACTGCGAATACAATTGACTTAACGTTGCGTTGGATTTGTGTTGATACTAGTAGACCAAAAACGTAAAAGTGTACAGTTAATTCTTAAACATTTATGTGAGTATAATAAATAAATAATATTATAAGACATTCATAAAGTATTGTCAGTTGTCACTCACCGTTATTAAAACATCCACGTGAGTATCCGTTGATTGAAAACTTGTCTTGATAATTACAGTGAATTAAAAAACGAATAAAATAACATTTTCGTTAAAATAATTTTTCCAAATTCTTGATGTGGAAGATTAATTAATAATAGTATATTATTATTATTATTTTCAAGAAAGTCACTATTCACACTCAATATTATAATCGTTATATTTAATAGTTAATTTTAAAATTATTTTCACGTGTATATCACGATTGGTGGTTACGTAATGATTGATAACGATATATCTTGAAGTGCCGACCTGGAGTGAATACCTTACTGTTGAAACCGGTTACTAAATTACAAAAAAATTAAATCTCAAACTCTTTCTGAACAGGTTTCAGTTATATTTTTTTTAGTCTAAGACTTATTAGTAGCTCTAGGAGCTCTTCACACGACGTTTTTGTTCTTTAGTATTTTATTTTATTAAAAGTTCTAACATTATTCATACAAAACAAATATTACCTACAAAAATTAAAAATAGAAATTCTTACAAAAATTAACATCATATTAATAATATTAACTGGGTATTCGAATCGGTGCATTGTATATAATAACTATACGTAGTTGTACTAATAATTAAAATATCAAGCCTTAATATGAATATATTATTGATAAATTAAGGTCATAAATATTATAATCAGTATTATACTAGCAATCCTGAAGTGAGCAAGTTTCAATGTAAGCGTTAAATTTTATGCACTGGCAAGTTTTAAAGCAAAATTTTTTAAATCATACTCGTAAAAAATTGGAATATTTTTATAATTAATATTTAACGTCCACAATTTAAACATAAATAAAATTTATTAGCTTAAAAAATTTTTTTTTTTGTTATTTTATAAATAATATTTTATTAAATATCCTTAAATTTGGTGTTATATATTTAATTATTTTATGTTGTTTTTTAACGGATAAAGTTTTGATGACAAGTGTGTAGGTACTCTGTAATTTTTAATAAAACATAAGCCACTAATTGTTTCATCGGTCAAAGCATTTCTTTTCTGCAATTTAATTAAATTCGTTATGGAGAATGAAATTTCATAAGCATAAGTAGACGAAAAAAATGAAAGTATGAGGAATATAATCACTTTTGAATTGAATATAATCTGTTTATTTGAATTTTATAAATAGCATAATTTTTTTTTGTACAACATTTTTTTTCAAAAAAGAAAAAAACTTAACTCAAGATTACATTTACTACGTCCTCTCTTACGATCAAAACTAAACTTGAAACTCAAGATCCTTATTTACAAAATGTTAATCTTTCCCCTTTGGTATTATGATATACAAATTTGGGGTAATGCCGTTCCAAGTAGTATACAAAAAATTCAGTCATTCCAATTCATCTGCCTTCGCACTATCACAAAATCCCCCTGGTTTGTTAGTAACCTACACTCAGACCTGAAAATAAACTACGTAAACCAAGTCACGAAAATCGCTTACCAAAAACTTCACAAAAAATTTAGCTCCCATATTAACCCAAACATTAGCTTTCTTGCTACATAACACATTCCGGACAACCCCCCACGTAGACTCAAATGTAAATGGTTTAGAGACCTCCTCCATTAATTCAAGTAGGTAGCTCCATTGGGAGCCCTCCTACATCGTGCTATTTTTCATGTTATGTAAACCTCCGCATCACTTATACTTGTTGTGCTTAATTGTATAGTTGTATATTTCATATTTTAATAAAAAAAAACTATATTTATCACTTATTTTAAAGAGCTTGATTTCAAATTAATTATAATAAAATATTAAAAAAATAAATATTAAATCAAGAAAAAAAAATACTTGAAAAAAAGTAAATATTTCGATAAAATAGCGATTTTACCATAAAAAAACATAAAAAATAATGCTTTAAGTTCCGTTGATTTATACATAGGAACTTCAAACTCCATATTAAAGTTCTTTAGGATATTATTTAATACATTATAAAAAAAAAAAATATGAAAAAATTAATATTTCAAACATGGGGTTTTTGACGTTTAAATGTATGTTCCAGACCACTATGTACCGCCGCCGCCGACCAACTAGAGCATGTTTAATTGCCTACACCAACAATTTGACAGCGTTACGTTGAATTGCCTACATCGAACTTCTACGGCGTGCAAGGTTGATTGCCGACCCCAAAACAATTCAAGGCAAACTTATTATTATTATACATTATTTGTTCTTAACTGGTCCCTCGGTATTAATTTCTCTCCCCCTTAACTACCTTATTCATAAACTCATATAACGGAATCGTCTTCGGGTGAAGGTGGCAACCGGCCGCTTGGCCCCAAGAATCAACAGGAAAAATTAATTCCTAATTCTACGATTTTTCACAATTTTACGATTTTCCACAATTTTCCATTTTTTCTAAAATTTTTCAATTTTTTTGATAATATTTAACAGTTTTCATAATTTTACGATTTTTCATAACTATCCATTTGATAAATTCCAAATATTTCCACAATTTAACAATTTTTCACTATCCTACATTTATTCATAAATTTTACAATTTTTACATTTTCTCACAATTTTCCATTTTTTCTTGAATTTAACAATTTTTTGAATTCAATTTTTAATAAATTTTCAATATTGTTTGTATAACCAGTTGCCACATTTAATAAAAACGTAATTTTTTCCTAGTTAAATTATAAACCATCATAGAAAATGAGAAATTCTGTGTGTCACGTCTATACGTGCGATAGCAAGAGACCACCCTTTTTCATCAAACTCAATATTTTCAAATCGTTATATCAAGACGTTATTGAATTATGAAAAATTGTGAAATTCATGAAATTGTGAAAAAATATTGAATTCTTGAAAAATTGTGAAAAAAAGTTGAATTGATGAAAAATTGTTGAAATTGATGAAATTCTGAAAAAATGTTGAATTGATGAAAAATTGTGTAAAAATGATAAATGGATGAAAAAATGTTGAATTCATGAAAAATTGTGAAAAAATGTTGAAATGATGAAAAATTCTGAAAAAATGTTGAATTC
>NW_020273615.1:2135922-2168551 GCF_003268045.1 Sipha flava | reverse complement strand
TAGTCAAAAGTTATTTAAATAATATAATGTAGTGCGTGTTTACCAATTTAGGGAACACGGAATTTTTCGTCCGTATTACATTGGAGTAAGTCGATTTTTTTTTTGCAAGATACTTGTATATAAATACACTTTCAGACAAATTTCAAAATGTTTATCATTTTAAAGTGCACATTTGCAGTACAATATATGATTTTTTAAATAGCAATTCCTATTTTGAACATCATATTCGAAAAGGCTTATTTTTTTTAAAACGCAAAAAATCATTTATAATTATTATCTGTATATATAAAACAGTAAGCTGATTGACTGCTATCAACGCACAGCTCAAACCATTGGACGGATCTGGCTGAAATTTGGCATACAGATAGCTATTATGATGTAGACGTGCGCTAAGAAAGGATTTTTCGAAATTTTGAATTTAAAGGGTTGAAATCGGTTTAATATTTTTTGACCAGGTCGATAACTGCGCTATTGAAAATGAATTATATTAAATAAAACTATTAAAAAAATTATTAAAAAACTATTAAAAACTATTTAAAAACTATTAATTTTATTTTTGGTAGTAAATGACGGGTATTGCATAAATATTAAACAAAAAGATCCCGCAACAGGTGCTAAAACAAATAAGAATGTTCAAAAAATTATTATGCATATCGGTTGATGATTAGACGCGATCAGGACTAAGTTATTTTACGATGCATAAGCTTTGTCAACAATTCATGATCGAAATATATATAAAGATAGATAGCGAACAATTTCGATACTTCGATTTCGATTCAATCAAAAAAAGCTGCGTGCAAAAGATTCTCAAAACAATTGTTAGATATTGGAGATGGGAAAGTTACTACAGATGAAACGGGATGTATAAAATTACCGAACGATTTCTGCACAATCATTTATTCGCAAGATGCTCTCATTGACCAGGTATGTCCTAGTGTACACAGACAATACACAAATCATGAGTGGCTGGCAGAAAGAGCAATTTTAGTAGCAAAAAATGTGGAGGTCAACGAATTGAATCTCAAGATACAAAATTTGTTACCAGAAAACTTGGTGTCATACAAATCTAGATACAGTTTGCGATGCTACTGAAGTCGTAAATTATCCAACAGAGTTTTTAAACTCATTGGATTTACTAGGCATGCCACTGCATAATTTACAATTGATCATTACAATTTACCATCGATAAAACACCTCCTTCAGAGTCATTTAAAGTTGTAATACATGCAGATAAAAAACCACCAGAAGAACATAGAGACAGGTATAATGCACCAACGGCAAATGAAGTTGCTTTAGTGTTAGTAGATCAGCAGTTTGATCGAAGAAACATCATCCTCGAAAACCGAGTAACTCACTTCACCGTATCAGTGAGATACATCGAGCATACGACGCACTGCAGTATCCTTTTATGTTTTGTTGGGGGAATGATGGGTATGCAATCAATATACCACAACGCGATCCAAAAACCAAGTTACCGCTTAAAAAAAATGTCGCTGCATCAAGTTTTTACTCATATAGAATAATGGTCAGAGAAGGGGAAGACAACTATTTAGTTAATTATCGTTCTCTTTTCAGTCAATATTTGGTAGATGAATACGCCAAAATTGAAACTGAAAGACTAAATTACATCAAAAACAACCAAGCCAAATTGCGTGCAGATAGTTATATTCATTTAAAAGATGCGATTGGACGACGAGACATAGAAGCTAATCAGTTAGGCCAAATGGTTATACTCCCGTCAACTTTTACTGGTGGGCCAAGGTACATGCACGAAAGAACACAAGATGCTATGACCTACGTTAGACATTACGGTCGTCCTGACCTTTTTATTACTTTTACATGTAATCCTCGCTGGGACGAGATAAAAGAGCTCTTACTTCCCGGTCAAAGATCATATGATCGACATGATATAATTGCAAGAGTGTTTCGGTTAAAGTCAAAAATACTTATTGACAAAAGGTAAAATATTCGGAGAAGTGAGATGCTATATGTATTTAACAGAATACCAAACTGTAGAGAGGTTCAGGTAGTTGTAAGCTATAACTTATCGAATAGGTTATGATAATAATCATTATCTTAAAAACTAAATTAATATGTATAAAATATTATTTCAAAAATTTTAATTAATTTAAATTTCAATAGATTTAACAAAATTTAATCTTGGCAGGTTACATACATTTATATACTTAAACCCGGCAACGACGGGTAATTCAGCTAGTTAATTATTATTAAATAAATAAATTTATTTTATTTTATTATTTTAATGAATCGTAAGAATGTGTTTTTTTTTAATTTAATTGATTTTTCTTCGGTTAATTTCGAATTTAGAACCACAGTTGATACATCAAAATTACTGAAAAATAAAATAGATCTGTCCGATTATTATGTTCAAAATATGTTTTCCTATTTAAAAAAACACATATTGTTCTATCAAGGTATTTTCCAGGGGAAAATTCATTTGGGGACCCTTTGACCATAATAATAAGATATGATAAACAAAATACTCACTAAGAATAACAAAATTCTTGCAAACGTATTTTTCCGCGCCTCAACCAATACCAATACCAATACCAATACAAAAACCAATACCAATAACCAATACTGCATTACATACTAATATAATAGAATCGAATATTATTCCTATTATTTATAATTTAATTATTTATCGGGCAAGTCGCTAACGTTCACACGCGCGCGACTTTAATCGCCGACACACAGCATGTAAAATTGCTCAGTGTAATCGAGGATTTATTATTAATTATTATATTACCAAGACTTTATGGAGGTCCCTAAAAAATATTCCAATAACGGAACCAAGGGGAAAATGGTACCATATCCCCCTCCCTCTCTGAATGGCCTTAACCCGCACGTTGCACGTGGGGCAAGCGTAACGGATCGTTTTTCTTTTTTTTTTAACTTTTCACCACACAATGTTATGATATCCAACAGGTGGCAATCGAATCGAACGGTTAACTAGTTGTCGATTGGCTTTGGGTCCCATGTACTTTTTTTTTTTTTGAAGAATAACATGGGGTGTAGTGTTCACCGCAAAAATTAAGTGAAAACCGTTTGTACGTGTACGAAACAAAATTAATTGGTAATCACAACTTATTTCAACACAAAAGTTGGTTAAAAAATGTACCTAACATTATATTTAGACGGCGCATTGTATTTAATAAAAAATTAAATAAAAAAAACAACATACCTCTACACAGCTGTGTAACGTTTGACACTGCGAGAAAACGCATAATAACGAGAGGGCCTACTGTGGTCAGTTACTTATTTTTCACATTGCGTTTCATTTCAAAAAAACACCACTATTCATTTATAATGTCCCATTTGACATTTAAATGCACCGACATAGGTGGTAGACCAGGTAGCATTTGCAATAATTACATTTCATAGGAATTTTTTTTTTTTTTTTTTATGTAACTCATATTGTTCATTACTTTAACGTTATATCAGTTATAATTTCACTTTATGGTGTTTCCATTTGACAGGCATGTCAAACTCAAAACATGAAAAGGGCCAAATATATTGAATAGTTTACTACGTAGGCTGTATATAAACATATTTTTTATTATTATATAAATACATATAAAACCATCAACTTATCTGATTACAGTTTATCAGAATATTAAGCATAATAATGTATATGAATCAAATATAACATTCTTTAAGAATTTAAGTTAGTTACGGCACCGCATTAATATTTTATGATTTTTTTAACTATTAATTTATTATGTTGTCCATTTATATTGATAGTCACGGGCCACAAAAAAATTAGCTATAGGTCACGTGTTTGACATGCCTACCATAGGTTATACTCAGTGATGTGTTTTCAGGAGGGGACGGGTCCCAAATAATTTATATCCTGATATTTACAATCAGGGGCGTATTTAGGGGAGGGGGTGATATGGGTGTTAGAACACCTCCCTCCTATCGACCGTATTTTATGGTATTTCACCTAATTGCAAACTTACAGTATAATTTGAATAAACGTTGTATACAACCTTCAGATTTTACATATACTGTATTAATACAATAATTTTAATTAATATAATAATTTATATAAATACTTGGTATTTATTAATGTAATACGGGAGGGGGGCAGAGCCTCCCACTTACCATAAGTCTATTAAATTTCTAAAATACCCCCGTTAAAATGAATCCTGGATACGCCACTGTTTACAATGCTTTCGCACCACCACCGTTTATCTATATCATAAAAATGTCCATATTTAGACACTCGTCGATGTAGTATACTCACAACAAAATCAATGGGAACATCACATATTTAAATACCGGTACGATAACTGGAGTAAATTGTAATAAGTAATAACTTTTGATATTTTAATGTGCACATAGTTTTTATTTTTCACAATCATATCAAATTAATTATACTAGTATCACAATAGTTTTTATTTTACACGGTTAGGTATAACTAAGTTAATTTTGGTACTTATTAAAAATGTAATATAATATACTTAACTAGATGAATTATAATTTTAAAACAATTAAATGCTTACAATATAAACTAGAGCTCTTAATACGCGTGAATTCACGGAATTCACGTGTCACGTGTCACGTGTAAAATCCAAAATAAAAACGTATATCCTTAACTTAATACTGTACTATTAATATTTTATTAAAACTTCAAGTGTATAACATACAATTACTAATTTTACTATTGTAAAAATGGATATATATTTTGGATAAACATGTATTTCACGTGTACACGTGAATTCCACGACACGTGTTTTAAGAGCTCTAATATAAACCTACTGACTAGACTCACTTGAACGTAGTATATTTAAGATGGACGCGAAATGCATTGATATATTACAATATTCTATGCAATTTTATTTTTATTTTTTATGTGCATTTAATCCGTGGCAATTGTGTTGCGACCTCGGCGAGTAATTGCAAATTGTAATTTTCGTTTTTGAGCTCAATGTTCCTTTTCGCGTAAGATAGTTCTTTATTTTCTGTGCTAAAAATTATTTATCATAAACACATGTTATATTAAAGATCTATTTATTATATTTTTTTTTTTTTTTTATAAAATTTGTACATACTTAGGCCAAAATATTATTTTGCTTGCTAGTTATTATTTATCATTGTAATCAAGTAAGAATAATTCAATCAGAAGTTTTAATGATTATTACAAATTTACGAAAAACATTTAAAATAGAAAATGTATAACATAAAAAAATGGATTGTTATTTTTATGCTTTAAGGTTACTTATCTGACCTTATATTATGTCTTTAAGTGAATAATGTACCTAAGTAATAACGGTGAATTGTAGCATGCGTGTGACAAAAATATATATTTCAAACTAAACCAGCAAAGCACAACATACTTTATTGGTTGTTATACTATTATAGACAAAATAAATATTTTTTCATGTAAAAACCGAACCAATATATTCTCACAAAAGAAGTTCTTCATATTTATTAAACGTATATAATATAATTTGAAAAAATTATCGTAAGATCAATCACATTCATACCATTTAGTTGTCTTTTCAAAATGGTTAGCGAAACTGTTGCTATTGAAACACGTGAACTTTTTAATTTTCAGTAAAATAAGACTTTTGTCCACATTTTTTTCTTTTAATATGTTTGGAAGGATCCTGCGACGACTATTTATGAACCAGTTGTAAATCTGTAAAAGGTTAAAACATTATATCGTTCGACAATATCGTCAATGGTGTTTCATTAAAAATTACTTGGTTTTTTGTTAGGTTGGTGACTTCCATCAATATTTTTTTAGTAGACTCAGATGGATAGGGGTTGGTGCAATTTTCTTCAAGCCAACGAGTTAAAATGTTGACGGCGGCCTTCGGTAAATTTGGTCTTTTGTACGGTCTTACCGTCTCTTGGAGTTTCTTATTGATTTTCGCCATAAATACCTATTATATTTATGACAGTTTAATTTGAAACTGATTATAAATCGATAACTCAAATATTTTGAAAAAATAACTAAAAAAAAAAAAAAATGAAAAAAAAATAAAAGAACAAGTGCTGTAAATAATAGATACTGTTCGTGTATTATTTAAATTGGTCTGATTATTTGTTCCGGCTTACCGGCTAATTGCAACAGTCACACTCTATTGCTGTCAAAACCTATTTATAGTAAAGGCATGTGTTCTAAATGTCAAAGAGAACAGAATTTCGTTAAGTGTTCAATGGACATTGATGTATTGATTATTTAAATGTATATATTATTACGTCTGTTATCAAATAAATCAAGTTATATTTGCCTTTATACGTTTATATTATTGTATGTATAAATATTTTATTATATTCCAAAGGTTATCAAAAATATGTTTATAAAGATCGATGGATACGATACCATACTTTACATTTATTATATATTTACACATAAATATAACAAATATGGTTAAAGTTCAGCGAAGATTAAAGATTTAAGTTCCTTCGTACTCAATATGAGACCCTTTTTTATTTGTGCTATATTGATTGGTGATACATTAAAAATAATACAACTTAAAATATAAACAAATTAAATTACTATTTTTATAATTATTAGTATCAAACAGTTTTAAAACTACAGTGTAATAATACAAATATACTTACAAACGGTTACACGATTCAAGTTTTATGTGATTTGGAGTATAAATATTTTGTTGGCATTATAAACATTTTAAGGTGAGATTTTTTTGAGGGTAACAATCTTTTCGGTTGATTTTATGTTTTTGAATATATATATATTTTTATGGTATTTGAAATCATTACTTCTTATACACGAAGTCCTTGAAAAAAGAATTATATTTCTTGCATATTTTTTTCGTGATATTTTATAATGGCCATATAAAGTTTTTTTTAAACTTCTTGCGATATTTATAATAATTTGATTTGTTGTGTATCTGAAGTTTCAATTTCTCATATTGAAAAATAAGTGCAAATGTCTAGTGGTATTAGGTAAATAGCTATAGCTAATTCTAACTAATAACTATTCGTTTGCAAAAAAATAATACTCGTAAATCGGTAAATCGAATTAAATTATATATAAATATAAATTTTTATTTTTCCGGTATAGTTTTTTTTAATACATTATATTATAACATATTTTTGTACTTTTGATTTTATAAATTTTGTCTAAATAAGTCCTTAAATATATTTGCTTATAACATGCAATTATTCACGCACGGCCATTATGTTGTCACTGTTTAATGAGACTACTAAAATATAGTTAAAAATAAAAATGTAATATTGATGACACGAAATAAATCGAAAATTTATTGTTGTTCCAATGATTTTTGGTCAATACATTAATAAGTCGTTTTGAATGTGCTTCGATAAAATAGAGAAGATCGGTTCATGCGAAGCGTGTCTTAGTGAAACATAGTGTAATGGTTATTTGATAATAATACATTTTAAATAAAATAAAAAATAGATATGAAGAGCATGTACACCACACCAGAAAATCGAGAACCATTATAATATAATAAATACAATTATTGTATATTAATATACATTTCCATTGTTACTAAAATTAATGTGTTGAAGACAAACAGGTAATGCATATCAAATCAGTTTAAGTTTAAAGTTTCACAACTTGAAAATATAGGTATTTGTATGATTTTACGTTCAAGTGAACAATTGCGAATCGCAAAAACATAACAATAATAAAAAGTATTTCTGAATACTGAACTACTCAACTAAAGTTTAACTTAACTAAACCGAGTCTGTTTAAACAATTCAGTGGCTCTCATCTTTATACATATATCGAAACAAGTATTTTATTTAAATATACTGTTGTAATCACGATCATACGAGTGATTATTCATGAAATAATTATTAAAATTATTAAAATATCAAATATCCATCAGAATAATTGGTTAAAAAAAAAATATCGAAATTTATTCAATCAATAATGAATCATTTTAAATTTATTTTCATAGTATCATCTAATTTTAATTTCAATGTATAAATATTGAAAGAATACCTGCGTTATGAACAATATAATTTAGCATTAGTATTTTTTTTAAAAATAAAATTGTCAAATCAGATTATCCAAATATAAAGATTCTACCTCTTTGATACGCCTAAACCTGTGGCTGTTAGTATTATTCTGTTATTATAACTTCACATTTTTTTTTTTTTTAATATTGCATAGGAAAAATTAAAAAATATATTTATTTTACATGATTTTAGTTAATTTTAGTGATTAATTTGTCTTATAATGTTAAAATTGTATGATTAGAGCATACGTACATCTTTAAAATATTTTGAATGCACCGAGTTCACTTTTAAGAGTCATTTCGGCAGAATTATAAATTACAATTTTTTAATGATATTAAAATGGACATTTCAATGATAATAAAACCATCATTGTTCTTTCAGGTATGACAATATATAAGCAATGAATCATTTAGATGTAAAAATAATTCTACGGTATTATAAGTTAAATTTAAAATGCATTCCTCCCTGGAGCTCGTCTTTTAGCCAATATTATTTCAACCACACATGATTTTTTTAATTTGTCTTTTCATTTTTTTAAAACTGATGTATTTTAAATACATAATAATTTATGTAGGTGAACTATCTGTTTAAACATTGATTTCTGTATCGTTTTTTTTAAATTTTAAGCCATTTTTTACGAACGAATATTACTTTTATTGTACTTATTTATACTTCGGAAATATAATCTATTAATATAGTTTTTTAATTATTCTATAGTCTGCAATACGTTTTTGTTATATTTTTTTATGTTGAAGAACATTTTTTCCGTTGAATTTAAAATAAATAAATAAATATATAACATTTGATCTACAGCACTACTTGAAAGTTATATATTTTACTATACCATATTGATAAACGATATAGAGTCACAACCAATGTAAATACATTAAACAACATTAATAGTCAACGAAGAATCAACTAAGTACCTAATAAAAAAGAAATAGCATATTTTTAGATATTAACCTACTGAAAAAGTATAAATTATTATTATTATTTTTTTTTAATGCTTATTTCATAGGATTATAGCATTTGCTCAACACGTTATATGACATGTGGGAAAATAGGTCATAGAATCGTCCTCTGTGAAGTATGACTCATTAATTTTTTATTACTTTTATTTTAAAATGTATTGTTGGTATGGTTTATATCTTCTTCAGAAATTAGTTGCGAAGAAAAGGTTTCCCTTTTGAAATGTAATTTAAACCATTTGAGAAATTCTTTAGGTCAAAATCACTTATATTCATATCTTGCGAAAAATATTTACTCACTTAACTTAAATATGATGAAATAACTAATAGCTGTGTTACATTTTACAACAAAGCTTTTAAAAAAAAACCTTTTATTTTAATAAAAAATTCTTTTTGATTTTAATAACTTACTAATGAATTAAATTATATATTATTAATAACGCCATTAAGAGCATTTGTATTTGTTTTGCATATGTTATTAATATTCTTGAGGTATATAATATATACTCAATGGCTTTTGGACCATAGTTAATAAATATATTGATTTCCTTAGCAGTTTAAATCTGTAATTAAAATAATTACTAACTTATATTAATTGTTACTATTTACCAATAATTATAGTTCAAATATTTTTGTCATTTAGTATATATAGTTATATTTAAATGATTTGACTAAACATAAAAATATTAATGAATATATGCTTTGTTCAAATTAATGCATAAATAATTAATTCAGTAAATCTCTTAACTGATTAATACATATCAATATTTAATTGTATACAATTAATATATGAATATGTACTAATTTTAATTATCTTAGTGACATTTAAAAATATCAAGAAACATATTCAAAAGTATATCATTTTAAAAATATTTTAACACAGCAAGTATAAACTCTTGATCAGATTATCTGGATATAATATTATTTTCATTAATAATTAAATAAAATTGAAAATAATTTTTACAATCCTGAATTCACATCTAGAGTAGTAACATTTTTTATTGGATTACGTTAAACCAGTACTTGAACGTTCCTAAGTTTTGAGTATAGAACAAAACATTTTTAAATTACATCCTATGGATGAAAAACTAGGCGTTGCAATAACATTGTAGTAATTAATATCAACATTTTACAATGGTTCTGTTATCATCTAGGTGTACCCATACTTAAAAATAACATAATTACGGGGAAGGGAGAAGTAATCTATTTATTATTGTTATTTTTTTTGTCTTAAGGTACGTAAGTTAAAATGTTTATCAATTACTCATTATCGTTAAAAATGAAACCACCAATGAGCCATCAATTCAAATAATATTCGAGAACCAAAATTAGAAATTTTATTTCTTACGCACTCATGAAAGAGAGTTATTTACGTATTTTTATAAATGGCCAGATGAGCACTTCATTATCATAGTCACAGAACACCCGTATACCACGTTAACGAATAAAATTAACATAAGTAATAAGCAAACAAGCAGCTACTATAAGTTAGAGTATTTAGCACATTTTCTATTTATAATTAAGAATATTAACATAGCACAATAAAAATGTATTCATTAAATTGACACGAGTATACACTTAATTTTATCGTATTATTAAAAAATATACGTTTCGTTAAAAATAGTTTTCTTCATATGCAAACTGTATATAAATATAATATATAAATATATTATACACGTATTATATTAAATTTTCAGTCATTTTAATGATTATACATCTGTACAGTTAAATAATATATTATAATGAATCACAATAACAAATCCCTTTTAAAATTGGCATTTTGGCGAGCACCGGTCTCGATAAACAATCAGCTTGATGGCCGTATTCGTTAATTCTAAACACTTCACCAATAACTTTAAATGTTTGGCATCCGTTTTTTGTTTCCATGCCTAACGTAGCTTCAAAGTACCCATCACCTGGAGTAGCTTTGAATGTAATTTGAATAGATTTCTCGTACACTTTTCCATCATCGTATTTCTGCGATGCTTCGTACAAATATGCATGTTCTACAAGAGCCAATTTAATTTCAGCGCAATTTTCAAAACCATCCAATAATTCGTTAAAATACCTATAAAATAAAAAATGTTTACACTGTGATGAACCAATATATAATCAATCGCATTCGGTTCATAATGTTATTGTAGGTAAATATTATAATGGTCAAAAATGTAGCTACATGTCCCCAGCCCTCCCACCACGAACTTTCGAGTTCAAATTTTTGCAGTCGTTTGTGCTTCGTTTGCGCTTGTTTATGCTTTTATTGCCGTCGTTTGTGCTTAACCCGTTTCCGAGTTATCGAACTTTCAAGGTGGGGGGCTGGGGACATGATCAAACCCCCCCACTACCTCGGACTTTTGAGTTCAAATTTTTACAGTCGTTTGTATTTCATTTGTGCTTGTTTGTGTTTTTATTCCCGTCGTTTGTGCTTAACCCGTTTCCGAGATGTTAAACATTGAAGGAGGGTGGGGTCTAAGGACTTAGCCTCCCTACTAACCAATTTTTTATTTCATATTGATCTATTTGTTTATTCCACGTTTGTGTAGATTTGTGATCAAACTACAGCAGAAAATTCTGATTTATTTGGGATTTTTTTTATAATGATCCACTTTTTTTTTTTTTTTAAATTAATTTGCGTACACAAATTTAAATATTTGACATTTTTACGTGTATTTTAAAACAATAAGAGCTCTTCTCTCCAAAACCCCTAAGCGATATAATCATTATTAATGAATTTTCATTTTGAAAAAACTTAATAATAATAACACGTTTTTAAAATTGTATGAAACCTTTTTTATTTTGTTATTTTTAAATTTGGGTAAACTTTTAAGCGACCATTTTATCCGGCTACGGAAGTTAAGATGTGACAGGCTACTGCGAATTCGCACTGAAACTTATGCGTACCTACGTGTCTAAACGTGAACACGGTTTGTAAACAATACTTTTGAAAAATTATTAAGATACTAATACTAGTATTCGAATAAAAAGTATTAAAAATACTTTTAAAATACTATTATAAAATTAATTTTACGAATACTCACAAAGTATTTGAATACAAATCCAAGCATTTTTTTTTTAATTTTATGCTATATAATGTATATATATATTGTACACCAGTATAGGTACCTATTATGTTACTATTTTCCATGGATCTTAACAATTATTATAACATGTCTGACTATTTAGAGATAAATATATTTGCATATATTTTTTATTTTTGTTAAATATATCAGAGTACAAAATAAATCCGTTTCTCGGTGCCATGATATCAGATCTAAAATTTGAAAGTAATATATTGCATATATTGCATATATATATATATAAATATTTTTCTATGTTTGATAGATTTTGCAGGAGAGTACATATTTTAAAATTGTTATGCTTATTTTGTAGACATTGACAAATTTTTCAAATTTCAAATTAAAAACTATAGATACATATTTCAACCGATCAAAAAAAAAATGTATTAAGAGGACTTAATACAGTGGCCGCCGCTTAATGTAATCACGTTGGTACAAGACATAACCGATAACATAATCCGATTGATAACATTAAACGAAAGTTATAAATAATAATAAAACCTACATTAAATAAAAAAAAAATGAATAATGTAGTGTTGCGTCAAATTTTGTAATCATAATACATAGTTATTAAAAATATAAAATAAAAAAAATTAAATTAAATGTAAATAAATATGTATAATATATAAAACGATTTTATTATTTAATTGTTTATCCCTCTTTATTAATCACTCATTAAAAATAACTGACTGTCATCCAAGCATTTGTGTTGGTATAATAATCAACTGGTAAACATTTTACTGATTTAAAACAACGAGGATTTTTACGTTTCCCTATAACCAAAAGTTTTTGTTTTTTACCTAACATACTTGTACAACATAGGACAGTGATGCGCTCTTTTGCTATTTTACAGCATTTTGCGTTTTCATTTTTGAATAAATAACTATGCTCAGGCAAGGCACGATAAAATAATCCAGTTTCATCAGCATTATAAGCATTTTCGGGCGTATATTCTGAAATAATTTTTGACCATTCAGTTTTTATCCAATTTTCTGCTGCCGAGAAATCTGCGTCTTTTTATTCTCCATACGTTCTTTGTATACAATATTTTCACGTTTTATCCAGCGATGAAACCATCCTTCTGAGGCAATAAAATTTTCTATACCCATTTTTTTTTGCAAGTTCTTCAGCTTTTTGACGCAATATTGGACCATTAATGCGTGCATCATTTTTTCTAACATTAATAAACCATAATGTTAATGCTGATTCAACCTGTTCTTCTTTCTCACTGCATATCCTCTTTATGTTTGGATTTTTAAATAATTTAGTGTTGCTAAATTTTCTATTTCAATTCGTTTTTTTAATAATTTATACAATAATGGTTGGGAAATTTGTAGTTTTATAGCTGCTTCTCATTGTCCCATTTTTGGTAAATTGTCGTAACGTTGTAGAATTAAAATTTTATCATAAATTGCCAGGTCACTTATTTTTTGTTTTTTACTCATTTTTACTCACACACGATACAGATACATACAAACGTGATAATGGTCGACGGGCAGCAACGATAGTATCTTAATGCTATATGAACTAAAGGTAGATAAATATACGGTAAATAAATAACAGTATAGACATTTATATTCGAGACATTCGACGAAAACTTTGTATGTTACAAAATTATGATTTTATGACCTCAAACTGATAATATTATGAGGCGTATTGATTAAAATAACCGTCATACTTTACACATATAAGTATATATCCGGCCCGTACTTATACTTTTCGATAACAATAAACGTTTGATAACATTAACTGTGATTACATTAAGCGGCGATCACTGTACTTCCAAATATATACTATCTGCAAACTATCTCTCGTATCTCGTTGTAATTTTTGTTTAAGTATAAATAATACTATAACCCCGTATCGACCGTATAACCCGCTGGATATCAATCGGATGTCGATAAAGATAATAGTAGATATAAAATAATAGATTATTTGTTTAGTGTTCAGTTCAATCGATTATTATCCGTCGTTGTTTTTGCGTCTCGAAACCACACAACGTCGATTCATACGTAACACTTCGTACGAGTATATTTTGTAACATTGTGTAATACCGAAAATACAATAGCTTACGAGTAGCCGAATAAACAAACAGGCCAATAATAAATAAAAAATTGGTTACTTACATATACTTAATTTACTTTATAAAATGTGTTAATAAAACAATATACACTAAAAGTTTGTTTAAATATATTCTGAATTTATTAAGCATGCCCTTAGGCCCCACCCTCCTTCAATGTTTAACATCTCGGAAACGGGTTAAGCACAAACGACGGGAATAAAAACACAAACAAGCATAAATGAAACACAAACGACTGTATAAAAATTTGAACTCGAAAGTCCAAGATAGTGGGGGGGGGGGCTGAGCATGTCCCCAGCCCCCCCTTGAAAGTTCGATAACTCGGAAACGGGTTAAGCACAAACGACGGGAATGAAAGCACAAACAAGCACAAACGACTGTAAAAATTTGAATACGAAAGTCCGAGGTGGAGAGGCTGGGGACGTGCAGCTCAAAAATTTTGTTATGTTAAAAATAAATTTACTATATAAATATTATACAGAACGTTAAATTTAAGAAATAATTATAAAATCAAGAATGATATTACTTAATTTATATTTATATGTAGTATATGTATAATGGAGATTTTAAACAATTATCAAATTTTTGTTCGGAAAGGTACGTTTTAATTATTATTAAAATTTTTCGTACAAGAAATTCTCACATATAATCATACATTTGAATGTTGTTTGGCAGCATATTTTTAAGATTATTACAAATATCACTATTTATTTACAATTATATAAATATTTTTATAAATTCATAGATATACACTTATAAAAATCGTCTATTTTATATTACAAACCAATAGAAAAAAACGATTAAGAAAATAAGTACTTTTGCCCGTCGAGCACATAAGAAATAAGATTATCGTATATGAAAATTCAGTAAATTAGGTAATGAAATATTATAAATACATAAATTATCTTTTGATAGTATACCATATATGCACAATCGCTTTCGATAACTTAAACAACTCTATGGGTTAGAAGAAAATGAATTAGGTGTTGGTAAATAGTATAACCTACTACAGTCTATAATACCTTATGACTTCGTTTGAAGCTCCAATACTGTATGGATGTTCTGGATCAAGTTGCTTTTGTTGACCCTCGTGGCAAACACATAGCCATTGAGCCACGCCAGCTTCTTTGCAATCTCTTAGCAATGGAACGGGTTCAAAAAGTGACAGGCCTGTGCTAGCAGCTGAAAAATGATGCTTAACGTTCTCGTCTTGGATATTATTAAGCATCTGTTTTTCGATATCGGTTGATTTTTTCCGATTATTTAATGTACTTAACACATGTCTAAATGTAGCATAAATATCGAATGTGGATGTCAGTCTCATACGGTTTTCACGGAGTGATTCTTTCCAGGATGGATACTTTGCTATTATCCAATCTGGAAGTATTACGGTAACCATTGGCATTCGGTCTTCAATGGTTCCAACTTTGGTCCGCCGAATGAAATCCATGCGGTTTCCATGGTCACCGAGTACAAAAATCACAGTTCGGTTAAAAAGCCCTTCGCGAAAAGAAGACTTGAGAAATTGCATGTAATCTAGGTCTATCACCTAAACAGAAATTAAATAGATTAAGGATATGGAAATAGTTTTTTTTTTTTTTTTTTACGTGAAAAATAACAATCTTACTAACCCCGACTGTATTGACAAAGTCATGGCTGACTTCATTGAAAAGCGAGAACAAGAATACCGGCGAGTCTTGGTACACTTTTAGGAATGATTTTAAATAGTCAAAGTAGATAAGGTGCTTAGGCGTTGGTCCGAGGCAACCAGGCGAGCTCATCTTGTACAACATGGACTGTTCGACGGCCAACCAATAAGTACGCATATAATGTAAAGTGGGCTGTAAAGTAATACCGTTTGCTAAGTAGTCGAACATGTTGAACTCTGGCTGGTCTTCGGCGTAAAGAGTTGCGGCGCCTTCTTTACTAAAGTCTTTCCATATGTAAGGCCAATCCTGCGGATAAATATTAGCATAGTATTTCTTCGAAGATATATATATGAGCGTACATTTTGTCATTGTTTTATCACACTGAGCTCTGTGGTGTTACAAAAATGGAAAATATGAGCTCACATTCGTGAAAATCGTTTACGTACATCAAACTTATTATTGTGTTCCGTTAAGAATGACCGACCCGTTAGCATTGGGATCACATTCGGGAAAGTGTTCTCGCCCACTTTAGTAAAACCATACATCACATCACCATCCATTTCTTCAGTGATGAAATGATAGGAATTCACCATTTGTCTCATAAAATTTAACCGTGATATGGAATCGATTCCAATAACGGCCACGCCCAGTTCCATGTCGTCCTATCGAAGAAAAATATTACAATTACAATTTTTACTCTGCCCCGAAGCAAGTCAACGAGTAAGTCTTGTCGAATCATTTTCATATTCACTTTAAACTTTCTGACTTCTGGCCTTCTCCTAGCGTAAGCGTGGAAATTGTGGTACACCGTAAGCCCGAGGAAATTCGTGCAGGCCACGTATATGAAATCAGTCTGTGGCTCATGTAGACCGACGATAGGAATTTTCGGTCCATATTCCAAACGAAAATCGTCATCAATTGGACGAAATATTTCTTGATAAAAACAATAAAGCGTATTTGAACCCAATGAATATCCGGACTCTTCGAACCCTGTATCATTGAACTGTAAAAGGCCTGTGTTCATATCGATGTAAGTTAAACGATAAGACCGATCCATACATCTAAAACCGGAAAAAGTAGCAACATTTAAATGAGTTGATATCACCAGAACATAATAAAAACATAAAAATATATAATTCACCTTATAGGTTTCGGCACAAAAACGTATTTTAGAATGGACGGATGAAACGGATTGAGTATAGGAAACTGACATGTGACTCTTGGGTCACGATCAGTCAAATTCTAAAACATTAAACGTTATTGCACTTAGAATATATCATACGATTATTACAGACACACACACACATGTATATAAGTACATTGAAAATGATCGCGTTGCGACTTACTTCGTAAACGACCAAATGTTCGAGTTTTGGTCTCACCAACTCTTTATGAATGTGGTACACCGTCACCGATGCTTAACACAAAACATAAAATTATACTTATAGAAGATACAATTTCCGTATAAATCGTTACATCAGATTTATCGTCTTACCTAATGTCGTTACGAATATAAATAGGTATCTAATAGTGTAGTATGGTTCTTTGGCTTGCTGGTTACCGTGTGCTTTTTTGTGCTTTTTGTTGGCTGTCATTCTACCTCTCATGCGGATTGCTTCATGCTTTTCGTATTGACGAATTCACACTCCTGTTCAAAATAATAATGCACATTGTAGTTCTATTTATATATCACTTGTAAATGTGTATTACGTTAACATTGATAAATGTCAAATTACGGTACGTAAAGTAAAAGGTACGTTTAGTGGTAAATTATAGGTCTCATTATTGATTTTGCGTTATCATGCTTTCAATCTATAAGCACATCGGAAGAAAACATGATAACGTGTTTCCACCAATGTTTTACCTACATTTATTGAAATCATTCGAAAATAATACAATACAGCCACTATTATAACGTTATTGACTACATTATATTGTAGTGGTTGTGAAGCTGTGAACAATAATTTGGTTTGCATTTCTTTGACGTTATCGATCCATACAAATACCGAATTTTAAGTAACACTTTTTAAAACTGACAGGAATTGTGAACATTTTACCAAATGATTAACTATCAATTACAACGCTTGTTTTCTTAACCATCTATTTAGATGCACTTTGCACACTCAGCACCGTCTGGAGATCAGTTGTAAACGATTTAAGTTGTACAAGGATATTCCGCGTAACGTAAGACCGTTACTATTATGTCGACCGCAAAACGATTGTAATAAAAAACCTTCGGAACGTCGATAAGAGAGTTATAGTTTTTCAAAAAACGTGGCCGTGATACTGTAAAGTAGGATGATTACTTTTTATCATTTTAAAGTCCTACAGCTAAATCGGAACACACGCGCGCATTAAGATCGTAACGCGTAGAGGCATCCACGAACTCAATACGTTTATCGTACACACAAGCGCGGGCACGCTTTCGCCCACGCTCGCACAGTGACGCACAAAGCCGTACGAGCATACAGGGTGATAAATTGTCCGTTTCGCGATTGTTCTCCCGTGGCAGGAGACTACGGGGTGGTCTTTACTGTGCCAGCCCCGCTGAGAACCGAAAGAGGTGCACGTAACGTACATGTGGCATAAAAATAGCCGTATTCGAAACGCCAGACCAACTGGAATTCGAACGAGTGTATCGATAGGCTCTTCGCGCATATCATCCGAAAACCTAAAGCTGGTTACACACTATACGTTTTCGACGTAGCGTTTTAGAAAGCATTTTAGACGCGACGTTCGAACGCCAAAAATCAAACACACATCAACATACGGTCATATTCACACCAGGGAAAAACCGAGCGTCCGAACGCTTCGATACCCGTAGGTTTAATTTTGAGCGTTTTGGACGCAACAATTAAAATTAAACAATGTATTAACCATTTTGTATTCATACTGGGCATTTGCGATATCGCGTTTTGCAGCGTTTCGGTTTATAATCGGTTTATTTGGCTACCAAACGTCGACTTGCTTTGCTTTGTTACCTACTATTTTTTTTCTCTCCTAACGTTGTTGCAATCTTTTATACAATACATAAACAAACAAGCTGCTTCTACATCATCTAATGTATTTATATCTAATCCGTTTAACGCCATTTTAAAATAAATTAAATAAAAAAAGTAACAAAAACGTTGTACGATGTATATATGAGTACCTACATTTAAATACCAAATTACAGTATTTTGGACAACGAGGTTAGTTTACACCATTTCCCGTGTGTACGCTCTCGATAATATTTGTTTCAAAAACAAGATAATAAAACGCGTACATTAGCGTCTAAAACGCATAGTGTTTAGTTAACCTAACGCGAGCGTTTTGAATGCCACGTTTTTAAAACGCGTAGTGTATAACCAGCTTAATGCTTCATCGCAAGCCAGGCAACGATGACGTGTGGTCTCGGGGACGCCACCGGCGCAGCTCCTTAACCCCCCCCCCCCATATTTCGTACGCGACAATCCTTTTGAGAACGAAAACGTTTTTATGTTTATTTTTTCCGCTTTAATCGCAATTATTTAATACGATTGATGTATTTGTAGTGATTAGCGAGTTGACACCGTAAGAACATTGTATTTTAGTCTGTTAAGTCAATGTGGTCAACGCTGATTAACCACTGGAAGTTTAATAATTACCAAATTACAAGAGCTGCGTTAGAAAGCGCAAAAAATTATTACGAATCAACGAATCGATTCATTTTCATTTCACAGTTAAAAGAAGTGAATTTATTTTTTACTGAATCGTGAAGCATACGTACAATGTGAAAGGATTTTTTTTTACATTTTTTTTTTTAAAACTTAAATTTATTTATCTAATATTCAATTCACACTTTTAAATTATTTACACTTATTTACCATATTTTCTTAAATTCAAAATCAATTAACAGAAATAAATATACAATAAAATATATTTTTTATTTTATTTTGTTTTATTAATTTTTAACAAACTACAACGGTTTAATAATCATTTTTATCTGTTACACATTCAAAATTTTAAAATAAATTGACTTTTATACTTCATTTTAACTAAATTAATAACCACTTTTACAGTTCATCCAAAAATAATTCAAGGTTAGCACATGTTTACATATTATTTTAACATTTTGATTACTTAACACTTAAAACTATTTCATATTGTAAACGTCTCAAAAACATTAATAGTTTATCCATATTAATTGGTATTAGACAAGCAAAACGACTAGGTTTTACTGTTGAAGTTGTAACGCGAATGTTACGAAAAATATTGTTGCACATATTACATTATATCAGATCCTTGTTTCGTACAGACCATATGTAGATCAAACAATGGTTTATATTACAATTCTCAACAATGACTTGCCTGAATGTTCAGTGTCATTTATGACATTTAAACTGATATTTAAATTATAATTTACGATATTAATTTGCTTCACTATAGTTTTATAAATTTAATTGATTTAATTAATCCTCGTAAATAAATTTCTTATGATTTCTATACTTCTAATACTTATATAAACTATATAACAGTTTTATTTTCACTACCTACTAATGTATATGATAAGATAAGTGGATCATAAACTAATTTCCAACCTTGTTAAAAATTTTTTTAATATTGTTAGAATACTTATTTATATACATTTTGTTCAAGCATTTAAATAGTAATGAAAATATTTTTTAATATTATTCAGAACATTTAAAAATATTTTTTTTTTTTGGTTCAATAAATTTATTTTAAAATATTTGTACATTATTCGGAAATAGATGGGTATTAAAATTGATTTATACATATTTCAATTAAAATAAAATACATATATACTTTAATTAGTACAAGAAAGTTACTCATATATGTCACATACTCTGATTATAAGTACAGTTATTAGACAATACTTACCTAATTATGGAAAAAAACAAGAAAAATATTGACTACAGTCGGTCGCAAATCTAAAAATGATAAAAGAGGGGACCGAACGAAAACATATACTTCAAGTATATAAAATCATTGGAATTAAGTTTAATAGTTCTAATGAAATAATAATAAAATAGTAACAGTATTGATTTAAAATCAAATTATTGTTGTTACAGCTTTTAAAATGAAAAGAAAGAGAATTTATAGATTCAAGATAAAGACTAATCCAACCAGCGGTGGTCTGAGTCCCGTATGTCTAGACCAACAGGGGTTTCAATCATTACGTTAGCTGCTTATTTAACGAAATCTAATTTACATAATTTTAGAAGTTCGAATAATTATAAAATTACATGTTTGAAACAAAATCTAAAATAGTACGTAACGAAAATATTAGTAATTGGAATTTGAAATAGAATAAAAATACAAAGAAAGTATTTTTTGACTATTTAAAATACAATGGTCGACAAATACTTAAAAATTATTTGAATATAAGTAGGTTTTCGAATATAATACTTAACAAGACTGTGTATTTCTCAGTTACTGTAGGCTATATGTTAGTGTAGTATTAGTATATTGACGTTGTCACGCGTTTATTGTTTGATATTTCAAGTGCTAATTTTGCTTATTTATACTTATTATTCTTTTTAAGTTATTTTTAAGACTTAGAATGACTGTTAAGATAATACGTGATAAAATATATTTAGTCCATCATTATAATAATGAAATAACTAGAAACAAATTATAGTCTAATATTTAAATACATGAGAATATCGATTATACGTGGTAATGGTGGGGAAGGGTAACACAGATAAATGAAAAACATGGTTAATCGAGACAATTTATTAAACGAATTATGAAAAAATGTACAATGTTGTATGCATATTAAGTATGTACAATGTTATTTTCTTAATGACTGTTGACGAAACGGCAATAGCAAATACTAAAAACACACTTAACAGTATGGAACAAATTTGACAGAATTGAAAATTTTCTATATGTATTAATTATAACGTGATTAGATAAATATGATTATTGAAGAACCTCTAGTAAGTCTCTATTAATCTTAAATAACTCTTATCTACCTGTGACATATATAGCCATCTTTTTATCGTCGAAAAGGTCGTTTATGTTTTTCGATAATGTATTTTATGTACGAAATATAAAAGTACGTTCGTCCAATCTAATAAAACTTTTTAGACGAAAAATTTTAAACGACGATAATTTTGGAAGAGTGAGCACGGTTAATCGCGAACATGAATAATCGAGACATGGTTTATCGAGGTTCCACTGTATTAAGAATTTTATTTTTCAATGTACGCATTATAAAACTCAATACAAAAAAACCGTGTAAAGATTGGAATGAAATAAGTGTTGATATATTGGAAGGAAGCACGAATACCAACTAAAACGGATAAAATTTGAATTAATAAATTGTAGAAATTAAAATAGAATTATCATAAAATGAATGAAGAGAGTTACACAAACAAGCAAGAAAAAGAACGGGAAGCCACGAAATAAAAGGGCAAATATTAATTTATATTCTATATATATTCATCGATATAGCATTCACAGATACACTAAATATTATAAAAATTTAAGAAAATTAACAATTTCTAATAAGTCAGTGAAAAGTTGGAAGGCTGGGTTTTATGTATAGCATTGATTATCAAATGCAATGAAGAGAATCCCGAGTGGAGAGAAGCAAAAAATGTATAAAACGACATTATAATTTTAATTTAGAAAATACGGAGGTTTACTTGAAAAAGAATTACTTGAAATAAATAAATGAGTTATAGTAAATGACCAATTAATTTTGGATTTAATGACGTATGAAACTTGTTATGTTGTTGCATTAATATAAATGCAATGATCAAACGTTAATCAGTATAATTACAGTTTATAGATATGAATTGTAATAACGTGTTTATTGTATAAACGGCATAAGTAAACTAAATGTCGTGCGAGGCACACACGTCGCGTATGGTAGGAAAATCCCCCCCCCCATATATATATGTATAAACATTATTTAATACGTAACAAAACTTACAATTTTATATCAAGTGAAACCAATCAATTTTTTAATACATAGATTTAACTTGATATTAGTTTCCTTCGAATTAAAATGATTTAAATGTTTTGAAAAAACTACCGCTGAAAAAAATAATGCTACGGAAAGAGGTATAAAACTTATTGAAGACTACAAAAGTTTATTAAAAAAAAATTTAGACCAAAAATAATAAGTACTGCAGTAATAGTCAGAGGATATCGAGGATATTGAGCTATCCACACTGCAAAAAATATAATTTGAAAATAGCTATTTTAAATATATCAATAAGATTATTCAGATTATATAAATAGTTGATAATATTTTTTTTTGCTACATAATAAAGTATTAAGTATTTAAATTGTATTAAAATATGTTCTAAATTAGTTTTAATTATCATATCACTATGTTAATAATTTTTTTTTATAAATAGCAAATAACCATTTTTTTTAGCTTAATGTTTAATACATATTACTCAAATAGTGAAATGAAGGATTATTGAACATTTTTATTCATACAATTTTAATTAAGAAACTTAATCTTACGTAATTATTATCAAACATTTTATTAATAATAACTTCATCCGTTCAAGTAATACTCGCATATTCGAGAAACTACGAACAACAATTTCTTCGAAAATAATAATAAAACGTATTTTTTAATGTTCGATAAAGGCACACAGTCAGTATAGAACTTAGAAGTGTTAAAATTATTCACCCAAATAGGTAATCGGTGTTAGGTTTTGTCCTCAACTCATGTATATCGTAAAATGTTTAAATTTCAAAACAAAATTATGAAATGCGTAGCTAACAAAAGAAAATTGAAATAGTGTTAGATAAATGGTAACACGGAATCACTTCAGTGTTGACATTTTAAAACCAATCTTACTATGAAATGATTACTCATATCATACCCGTTTATTATTTTTAATACCAATACAAAAAATAGTGAACTCATTCTTATGATCACGAAAATAATTGTCTTTAAATATAAATGTTTAACACAAAATCAGTTGGAATAACTATTCATTTATGACTAATCACTACCTGTTACTCTCGTATATGTGCGTTATGAAAAATTTGAGTCTAATTAAAAGTTACGTGCAACTAAAGAGATTGTATAATTCGGTTGCTCTTCAGTATTCGAGTCATCACCGTCCAAACCATTTTTGATCAAATTATTGAAAATTATGTTCTACGTGTAAGTGTGGGATCGCAATGTAGGATCAATATCGATACCATAAAAAAATGGTTAATTTCTCATCAAAATCGTCTCCGTTACCGTTGATCAGATGAAGTATATAATTTGTACAGTTTTGAAAATACGAAAATTCTGAATTCGTTCCTGTTTGTTGAGGAAAATATTTTATCATTTTTTTTTTTTTTTATTCGGACCGTTTCATACTGGTAGTCTAAGATAAAAAACATTGTAACCATTGACCTGTTGCACTTTTCGGTGATTCGTTCCAAATTATTCGGACCATGGGCTGATGAGCGCTGGGCTCGGAACTGTACCGACTGAGCGAGAAAAACGGCCAAGAACGTATCGCGAACCTTTTTTCAGCTACTTTTTTACCGCAGCACGGTCTCACGAGGACCCGCCACCTTTGGCGCGCTCGACGACGCCGCCGTTACCTACGCATCTCGGGGCCATATATATTAATACGAGAAAAAAAAAGAAAACAATACAACGGCAATCGACGACCACGTACTTCGCGAGCCGCCGAACGGTCAAACTTTGGCGATGCGTCCAACGCGTAATATCGTTGCGGTCACTTGACGGCCGGCCAAAAACGTTAAACGTTTGCCAGCGGGCGGCCGTGCGGTATGAACCAGAATGACAAATTATTGAGTAGATACTCAAAATTCTGTTTTTTTTTTTTTTTTATTGCGCTATTATTATTAATTCGATATTATCGATTCGAAGAGAAAAAACCGGCCATCGCCAAACGATATTCGTCTATAATTTTTTTATTTTTTATTTATTAATAACTTTTTTCTATTAGATACTTTTTTATTTTTTATCATATGTTTGCGATTAGGTTTAAGTTAGGATATCGTCACAGAACTGGTACACAAACATTATACTAAAATATTTACTATAGGTAAACATAACGAAAATGCACTTTTCGGAATGCAGTTTAATTTATGAATTATGAACATATCAGAAATAACTATAATAGTTCAACACTTTGAATAAAATAATTACCAGAAGTATTCATAAATTAAACATAAGTTTAAGACTGGGAAAAAATACTGAGCTTTCAATTTGAATTTGAATTTTAACGAGAACGTTTAACGGTTTAGTAATTTATGAATAATTTACTGTGGTGCATCATGATATTGCATTGAAGATAAATAATTAAGCTTAGGGACTTCTAGCACTTGAACACATATAAATATGTTTTAAAAAAGAATCAAACATGCACTAATTATGCAATAAAATATTATTATTTTATTGAAAAATTGACATATACCTTATTTTTTATTATTGTTAATGGTATTTACGTAAAAATGTGTATTTTGATTGATTCGATAGTTATTTATCAAACTCAATGCTTTTGCATGCAGGTCGTGGGCCTGAAATACAAAACAGAACAATGAGAATAAAATTAATTTAAATTCTTTAAATGGGTACAGTTCAATAACTCTGCTAAATACAATGACGAAAATAATGGAAAAAATTATCCCCTAGAGAGTCTGAGAAACTCAGCTAACAAACTACCTCCCAACATAAGATGAATATACAAATCACTCTTCTATGCAGCCAGAACACTTAAGAACATAAACAATTCAGGAAACAAATACCTAGGAATAGTATGTTATATATTATAAAACAAGGCGATTAACTACAAATATCTATATCCATATCAAATAGTAAAATGAAAATCCCAGAATATTCCCTTAGGGATAATGCGCATTGACATAAACCTAAATATTCTGAAATACAAAAAATAAAACAAAATCTCAAATATTTATAGAACTCTTTTAGATAATACAATAAAAAAAATATAATAACTACAAACACATCTATACAGATGCATTCAAAATAGAAAATGGTTAGGATAGCAATAGTAACAGAAAATTTAAGACTTCCAACAAACTTTCACAAAAATGCTCTATCTATACAGCCAAAGCGCAAGCTATATACAAAGCAGAAAAATATACAAATCAAAAATAAAGAAATAACTTATGTTTATTTAATACTAAGCGATTCCCTCAGTAATCTCATAGGCATTCTCGACAGATCTCATTTCGATGAGATATCGAAACTAAACCAAAAAAAACACATTAAGTATGCCAAAAAGGAATAGGGATATCCTATTTATTTATTTATAACCAGGTACAGTGGTATAGATAACAACGATATAGCCGTCCCAAAAGCATCCAAAGCAACCTTATCTACTGACACCCTAACCCTAAATCTAATCATCTACAGTGATATAATGAAATATATCCAGAAGGTTCTATATCTCAAATGGCAGTCACTGGATGGGACAAATTACCAAATTAAATACAATAAAAAACAATATCCATAAATGGCGAAACCCTGGCCTTAACAAAGAAGATGAAATTATTATAAACCGCCTCCGAAATGGACATTCACAACACACTATCACATCATGACAGTAATGACTCTCTACATGTAAATCATGTAGAGTGGAATACACAGTCAAACACATACCAACCTAATGTTGCAAGTTCGAAGTTTTGAGAAACAAGCACCATATACCTCATATACTAAGAGAATCCCATCAACCAGACTTCCAATCAAACATCAATATAAATTGTTTAAAATTTATTAATTTTGTATCTTGAAAATTTCACCAAACTATTAGAAATTTTCTTATGCTAAACTATATAATCTCAAACTAAATCTATGACATTTATTTGAAAGTAAAATGTTGTATTTTGAAATCAAATTTATCAATTGATATAATCGCCGGTCAATGCGATCCTCATCACGAGAGATAAGATAAATTTCTATCAACGATAGACATCAGTGTTTATAAATATGAACAATGTAAATGGAAAACCGCGTTTAAAATCGTAACAGTTATCAGTACGTGGCATACAATAAGATATATGAGTAGGTATGACACAATATGACTTTTTATAGCACTTAAAAACTACATACTGCTAAATATGCTCTAAAAATTAAAAACTGTAAAATATACAAGTATAGAAAAGATTAAATTTAGAATTTACGAGTGGATTTCTCACATTGTGAACAGTACTTCTATTTTATTATGCTGTTTTATTAATCTTATATAAAAAAAAAAAATCTCACAAATGCTAATAGTTAGAAGTCCTACTATAAATAATAAAAAATTCAATTAAATTAAAAATAATTATTTCGAAAGTAATATTCTAAGCGATTCAAAGGCTTATAGTACGTAGTGTACGTTTTGAAAAATAGTAAAACTCACACTACTTACAAACACAAGGTGAAATCAACGTTTCCAAATACATCGCACATGAACCGTGTAGTTTACTACTGTTCCTAACTATGTACATTAGCCCAACCGTTAAAGCAACGGTAAAATACATTTTAGACGCAATTCGTTTATTAATACAATATTGTTATTTCAATAATATGCTAAACGAGAAGGCGAGACGTGCGGCGCAATAATTGATTCTAATGTATGACTAAGTGACTCTACCACAGCTGTTACTCGGCGTTGTGCACCTGTTGTTTATATATGTGTTCCTGTCGCGGTAATGTTTGTGTCACGTTGCACATGTTTTTGTCGTTATCAATAGTCCAACTTGACCATAAGCGCAACTGGGGTGAACATTCTGGAAAGAACTTCACTGAGAAATTTTACAAGTTTCGTGTTTAACCAAACAATGTTCTACCTCCTCGCAATATTATCCAGCAATTGTTTTTTTTTTATTAGTAGGATGTATGCACAAGAAATGATTTATTGAACATTCAATAATTGTTGTCAAACCAAAACATTCAATAGTTTACCCAACAATAACTTAGCTCTATCGTTTTATCGAAGTGTGAACGATGGTTTGAATTTCAATACAAATCGTACCCGTACGACTGCTTAAGTGTCAAATACATTTTCATTTTCAATAAAATAATTCATACATAGAATTTTATTTCTCGTATAAACTGATTATTGATCATTCAACCTAATTTAATTTTTTTTTTTTTTAATTTTTAATTTGAGTGTAGATCGAAAAATGACGCTGGGTTTATTTTCAATGTTTATTGAAACTTTGAGAAAGCATAGATATTGAAAATTAAAAACGCTATTACGAGCGTGTTAACCTATATAAATAAACATAAACACATATTTCGATAGAAGTACATAATATTCATTATTAATTAAACAGTCCTAATCATTTTTATGAGCTCAACGTAAAATATTATTATAACTTTAGGGGATGAGGAGGGACTATGGATAAAAATGAGGGATCTAAGCCCCCTCAATAGTATCTATGCGATAGTCTGAAACACGCCGATTACAGAAATTAGAACAAAACATTAATGAAATCGTCGACCACAAAATTTGAAACACAACACCCGCGCTGAATTTATCACTGGATTTAAAAATAGCCAAAACACTATGCGTAATGAATTGTTCGATTATGCATTTAGTCGTACGGAAACTTATATAGAAATACTGAATTTGTATGTTTGGAATTGATGAATTGAACGTGTAGTGCACAATACCATTACACTAGTCTAAACAAATAACAAAAGACGTAATAATATTAGTTACTTCTCTTCTGTGTTCTTCTACGCACATCAATATTATCGTGTGAATATAATGATAAACATATTTATAAATTCAACGTCATTTACATTTTTAGAAGTCCACAATAATATTATTAAACTTCAGCACGTATTTTTGCTATAATTTGTACAGGCGTTTTATTATTACGCCATATAATAATAATAATAATAACAAACATTTTCAAGATTATGTGCGTTCGACAAATTAATTAATTAGTACGTACCTATGTCGTTTCTTTTTGTAAATCAATAATTTAAATGTAAAATGTAAAATGTAATCCTATATCCTTAAGTACATAATTATATTATATTTATGATAAAATATTAGAAAATTGTAGAGTGAGAATTATTGACAAATTTCCAAAAATGTAATAATTATTATTCCGTATTAGTAATATTTTCTAAAATTTAGTAGACTAGAAATGACTAACAATTTTTTTTTGTTAAAATGTACATGATATTGGAAATATCCGGTTACTTTTGAGCATTAAAAAAAAATTGTTTTTGAAATCTTAATAACATCATCAACATATTCAATATTATCTTTCAAAATATCTTCTCATTATTACAAAAAATGTTAAAACACATTAATACCGCAAAATACCACTTGTATAATTTTTTCATTCTTTTTTTTTTTTTTGCTTTCAAGTTAATTAATTACCTATTTGATTCATATAAATAAATATGCATTTAATTAAGTATTTTCCTTAGTAATTAAATTATTTGTTTACGAAATAATGTTTTACATTTTAATCTATTCTACAATTTTACGATTGAATTGTACAAAATATTTATAAATATTGTATAACATTTTTAACAAATTGATTTAAATTATCGCTGATTCTTTTCTTACTCGTGTTATATTCTATAAAATAAAATTCCAATAAAACATTCTTTATACTCTTAATTATTGAATAATTTGGACACAACATAGAACCATAAGAAAAAAAAGCAAATATGTATAGTTAAACAGTACTACTATAAAAACCAATAATAGTATATTTAAACCATTATTTCGGTAAAATAAATTTACATTTTTTTTATCAAAACTAAAAAATTGTGTTATGATTAAAACTTAAAAATATATTTTGACAATAACAATTATAATAAGATGCCTTAGCATAAACAATTTGTATCAATTACGGGTAAAAATATGTAGTTTAGTTTTAGATATAGAGTATTAGATAAAAATAAATATTTTTAAAACTTTTTTCATGACTTCGAGATCGAGCTTCGATCAAACCTTTATTGATTATTACCCATGGTGTGAACTTGGTTTATTATATTATTAGACAAAATTAAATTCAAAAACATTATCTATTCTTTCTGAAAAAATATTTACTTAAAAAATCGTTCAGACAATACTTGTAAACTGAGACCAATTTATAAAAATACAATACCTAATGATATATTTATTGAAGTCGGTATAGTAAACGCTTTTCAAATTAATCAATTGTAATTTTTAAACATAGTCACTCGGACATATTGATGTATAATTGAAAACTATCAAAACAAATAAAACGACATTATAGCAGTTCAATACTAAAATAGGTACAATAGGTATTTACTTCTTTATTACCTTTAAGCTATATATAGCATTAAGAATTCGTGATACACCATATGTAACGATACAGCCGTCAACTTTATTTTATTGTTCATTAAATAAAATAAACAGGTTAGTAGGAATCATATGGGCCAAGAGTTCGTTTAAAAACAATAATTATGAATGAAACTTTCACAGTCTAATTATAATGGAAGTTAATTTCAAGATGGATACTGTGTTTGCTAGTTTGCTATGTATTCTGTTGATTGGTATTAAATACTACGGTGCACTTTTCAATATTATAAAACATAACGATATTAATTATTCTGTTGTCTAAAAACATTAACTTTAGGAACTTAAAAGATAAACTGGATACTAAGTTATACAAGTATTATCAATATATTATACTAATAATTTTAAATATTTATTAAAGTGGTGCTAAATTAATTATATCAAAGTCCAATGGTTATACTAAATGTGATTTTTTCTTCTTCTGTTGTTTAATCAGTTTCATTACAAAAATATTGGCTATTTATTACTAATATAATAATATAAACTATCTTTTGATATGAAGTCAAATGGTATAAATGGTATATTGATTTTAAATTTAAAATAAAAATGTCCCGGTATCTCAACCGATCACTATATTTTACCAGATCTGTGACTTAATTATTTTTAATTATTTTTATTTATACATATATGTGCGTGTGTGTGTGTGTGTGTGTGTGTGTGTGTGTGTGTGTGTGTATGGGTGTATGTATGTATGTATATATATTCGAAGTATGTTTAATTATAGGAAATATTGGAATAGACATTTTTTAAGTAAGAGGAAAACCGCCCGAAAACTGAAATCGGGACTAAAAAAATAAAATAGATCGTTCTATTATCAAACTTAACATGCACATTATAATCAATGTTTAAATTAAAAATGAATATGCAGGCATTGAATTGAATAACATATATTAGTGTGCTCGTTGCAAGATTAACAAACATGGACAAATTATAGTAGACCGACAATAAAAGTGCGTAGACATATAGTGATATACTCACGTATACTGATAGATACTAAATTGATACATGTACGTATTAGTTAATCTTTTAAATTTTTATGAATTTGAAGATTATATTGTGCGTTAAGTAACTCTTTATCCAAGAACGAAATCCTTATGGTATAATAGTATTAGAGTAGTATAGTATATATTAATAAAATATAGTATGTATTATAGTTTTAATAAATTAATTAATACTGAAGTATATAATACATATAATATTGCAAAATAATACGAACATAATAAAACCCGTATATATACGAGTACATTATAATTAGAATCTATAAACAAATGTGTCAATAGCACCTTAGATTGAATTAATTTAATGAACTTTATGATTAATCTAGAACCGAATTACTTAATAATAAAATACGTTTATAATAAATAATAACACATTTTGAAATGCATTTTAATAATTAACAATTATTGTTATTAGGTTTTTGTAAGCAAATAAAATAAATATAACTGGGTGAGATGTATTATTTAATGTTAATTAATTTTGTTGAATCAACACAATGGCTTACACGCTCAATAAAAACTAGGTGAATAAACAATTATAATAATTGGAACTTAGTCGCAGCCAAATAGGAATTTGCTTTTTAGCCATTAAATTATTTTAGTAATTATTAGAAAACAAGTTGTTCGAGGTGCCAAAAATAAATGATTGATTACAAAAGTTATAACAAGTGCTTTATTAAAATGTTTGATTTTCTATTTTTAATCGACCGAATAAAAATGTGTTTTACGTGCAGCCTGATTTCCGAAAAAATATATATAAATACGTACGTACAAACGGCTATATACTATAATGCGGATGATCTTAGTGGATTCGTTGCCAACCATAGAGGTCGATTGCGTTGTCCGTTAAAGATTTCGAATTCAGTGTTCAGAACTTATTAGTCAACTCATACCACTTGTACGATCTTTTACGTTTTCGCTCGTGCAAATCAAAATTACTGTCAATTCGGTGCAATATAAAAATATAAATTAGAAAAAAATCGATTACAATTAAAACGTGTTGAATTCAAAAATGCTGGCGTCAACACTAAAAAATCCCTACGACGTATTACCTGCTAGCGTTGATATCGTTTATTTCAGTACACAACATCGTTACGATTAGAAATATCACATATTCTTATCCGGCATTGTTTTCGTGAAAACGTGGTTTTAACGAATAAAAAAATGTAAAAATTGCGTTTCTCGCGTTGCTCTTTGACGAATTAAAAAAAAAAAAAAAACATGGAAAAAAAACCCATGGAATCAGTCAACGTTAGTGTTGGGTGCACGTGGGAACCCCGCGACCGCACTTGTGGTGGTGCGTTCGTCAAGGTGATCGCGGAACAACGACGGCGGGGATAAATCCGTAAACGTGTAGATACCTCTTTTTTTTTTTCTTCCGGACGACCGTCGTGCGGGCAGAGGCGGTGGCGACACGCACGTCTCGGGGTCGTATGCGCCGCGCGGAACGCGAAGCTCATCACTGCCGGATCACCGCACGTCGGACTTCCATCGTAGGCGTAGTCGTCGTTGCTCTTTTGTCGCGCGCGCGCGCGCGGAGACGGAACCGTTCGGACACGTGGACCGGGTAACGGGAGCAGGGAGGG